>NC_057715.1:66022214-66047300 GCF_004010195.1 Chiloscyllium plagiosum | reverse complement strand
CCAGTCTCTGGATTCATTTAAGGAAGAGTTGGATAGAGCTCTCAAGGATAGTGGAATCAAGGGTTATGGAGATAAGGCAGGAACAGGATACTGATTAAGGATGATCAGCCATGATCATATTGAATGGTGGTGCAGGCTCGAAGGGCAGAATGGCCTACTCCTGCACCTACTGTCTATTGTCTATTGTCTATATGCGCTACTAATCCCATATACCTGGTCACCAATTGCTGAGGATGACTTGTTCTTCACCTGATGATTATTCAACCTAACTTAAGGATTTTTAATCAATGGAATTTATTGTAACCATTTAATAGCATCATCAAATCGATACAACATGATGCAAAACTTAACTACAAAAAGTTATCATGTTCTAGGACCTAACAGAATCTCTCGAAATCTAGGAGTTAAGAGATCATATAAATATTTATTATCTTCTATGTATTATAAAGCAGAAAATAAAAGTTAGTACAAGGCAAATCTGTTTGCTGCAAGCTTTAACATTCCTAATTCTCCAAACTATTTCCACCTGTTTAAAGTAATGAGGTTGGTGCTATTAGAGCGGGATTGTTTAAAGGTGAGAAGTTTATTTTCTGTTGTTTCCGGGAGTCATGACATTGTATATGCAGTGAAGGATTTATGTAACAAAGCTGTGCTTGTAGGTGGCGGTGCAAATGTCTCAGTGTTCAGACTGGTGAATGATTTACCCAAAGGCACAAGGGGTTCACAACTAGTTCACCAGATCTGGGACGAGAATATTAACACTGCTGTTGGGATATCGTATGTGCTAGTGAGTCACACAAATTATAAGAATGAAACAGTTTTAATTTCACTGGGATTCAATATTTGACTGATGTTTTAAAATGAAATATGGATGATCAGATAAATTAACAGATATTTACACCAATCATGCTTACTTAAATATTCAAATTATTTAACTGTATTGCTTACAGTTTAAGAACTGAAAATAATTTTCTCTTGTGAAAACCATGCTGAAAATTGAAATAGAAATGGTGTTATTATCTATGACAGCCTCATTTTCTTTTCGACACTTTTTTAAACCTGCAGCCCCCCCTAGTGGCTCATTATTCTTTATAACATATTTTAGACATTCTGTCAAAGATAGTTTCATGCTAACAGTTATTCCATTCTTCCCTGTAAAAAAGATTCAAAACTTGGTATTGAATGGTGACACATGGCAGAATAAAACAAAAAGGAAGATACTGTACAATGTGGCACAAATTTAGGTGGAGTGTGATGAGGTTCCAAAATAAATCAAGATGGATTATCCATCAAGATTGTATTTGATTCCAGTAAGTTGTTGGGTTTGTTTTTAAGTTTTAATTTTGATTAACCTCAATGGACTGAACATATGGTTTCACTTTGTATTTAAATATTAACAAATTAGTTTGGCATCCTGTTATACACAGTGTATGAATATGGGAATTTTGCCAAGATAAAGTTAAAACACAGTCCAGACTATTTTATTTCGAAAAGAATAATAGAATCAAACAATATATTTTATCAGATCATGTCTTATTTTTGTTTATTTAATATAGTGCAATATTCTAAAAATCAATGCCATGAAAATACTTCAACTGCTTTAGACAAACAAATATATCAGTGATTAAACCTCAGCATAACAAAATAAATGTGTCCATTGTATTTCAAGTGAAAAGAATTAGATTAGATTCTCTACAGTGTGGAAACAGGCCCTTCGGCCCACACTGACCGTCCGAAGAGGAACCCACCCAGACCCATTTCCCTCTGACTAATATACCTAACACTATGGACAATTTAGCACAGCCAATTCACCTCACCTGCACATCTTTGGATTGTGGGAGGAAACTGGAGTACCCAGAGAAAACCCACACAGACACAGGGAGAACACACAAACTCCACACAGACAGTAACCTGAGGCAGGAATGGAACAAACCCTGGTGCTGTGAGGCAGCAGTACTAACCACTGAGCCACCAAATTGATAATGACTCCATACATTTTATGCATTGTCAGAAATTATGGTATAAGCTCATTCAATTGGTACTTGATAAACTATATTCAACTATTATTTGATATAGCAGAAAAGATATAGAAAACCATATTTTTGTAAATTAGTAAAAGACCACTCATGGGGATTTATTTTTCAAACATCTGCCATTCAGTCTTACAATTTTGGAGTCCAAGAAATACATTTTATAACAATCAGCTTGTCTTCCATCTACTGTTACCAATTTCTGAATTCTGGAATGGGTTGCAGTTTGATTCTTTGTAATATTAATAAATATTAGTCTTCATAATTCTGTTATTACATTCTGAATATAAAATGTTAGGCCCTATTTAAGGTAACTACTTGTTTAGAAAGAGCCTTTTCCACATTTGTGGAAAATGATGCCATGTGTATGAATGATATCAACAGAGATGAGCTTGTAAATGGCAAAGAGATGGGAGCCAAGGATAAGGATGCATCCTTGAGGATTTCTGAAATATGAAAAGTGAGTAATTGGCAGGGATGCTATAGCTACAGTCAGTTAATTTGGAGAGTAGTCAAGTGAGAGCATGCTTAAGGGTCAAAATGGAAGGGGATGGTGTGATTAATTGTATATCAGGTTGGAGCAAGGTCAAACTGGATGAAGGTGGCTAATGTGACACAGCTACATTCACAGTAAGAAAATCTACTATGTCTTCATTCCAGGTGTTACAAGTTCCATATCTGCTCTAGAGATTGCTTCAGATTCAATATCACCAGTCTTATATCCATTGGGCCATGATCCTTATGATCAGGCATTGATATTTACTGCCCAATATCTAGATGTATTACAGTATCACCCAGGCACATAACAATAAAACACCCTTGTTATAACATTGAATGTGCCTTCACATATCTTTCTTCATTCCTCCAAAGGTTGGGCAAACTAACACTGTCATGAGATAAAGTCAGATATGACTTCAAAATCAATTCCCTCAATTTAATTCATCCCTTCGTCATAGTTTGAAAAAAAATATACCAACTCTTTTCGGGACCAAACAACAATTTCTGTTTTCTCTGAATCCGATTATCTTTCTTTTGAACAGGAAGCAGCTGAATTAGTCATTTTTACAAAGTACCCATATTTGAGCCTCAACCATCTGTTTCTTACTTTTGCCTCCTATCTGATCAGGAAGGTAGAAGTCTGACTTCCGACATATTTCCTTTTATTATGATCATGGTAAATATAGACAATCAATATTCAGCTTCCATTATCTGATTGTTAATGCCCAAAATCTTCTATGCATTAATTTCTTTTTTTGATAAAGGACAACCAGAGCCCTAAAATGGTTGCTGTGATCACCTGTCCACAGAGTGAGGCACACCCAGAAGTTCAACGTGAGATTCAGAACTAAAAAATTTGCACTCCTTATTTTGATTCACGCGTGTATTGTAAGTGTATATCTCAGATCTCAAAGCTTGTCTGCAATTGTTCAATTTGGAAAGACAAGAGAGCCTGACTTGGTAACATGTAAAATGAACCATATTTCAGTAGCTGTGCGACAGAGCGTAAGGAAAAAATGTGAAATGGTAACTGCAAGGACTCAACGACTCTTGCTTCCCCACTACGTTAAGCCTGTCCAAAAACAACTCTTGGTGAGAAAACAAACTGGGGAAATATATAATTCACTGAGGACTCAAAAATATCTGCAAACTTGATCACTAATAAGCATACCAGAAGCAAAGCAAATAAGAGCTGGATTAGGTCATTCATCCCTTCGAGCCTGCTCTACATTTAACATGATCATGTCTGGTCATCCAACTCAGTACCCTGTTCCTGCTTTCTCCCCATATCTTGTGATTGCTTTCGCCCTGAGAACAATATCCAGTTATTGAAAACATTCAATATTTGCCCTCTGTGGCAGAGAATTGCACATAGAATACAAGAGATAGACACAAAGTCAGCAAAGGGGCATGAACAGCCCTATGGAATGGGAATAGAGAATTGCGATATATGAATTGGCATGGTGGGGCATAGAGAGTGAGGGGGTATAAATTGTGAGTGCTAGAAGACTGTTTTGTATGTCCTCCCATTTAGGAAGACATAATATTCTTTTGGATCTGTTCTTCTGACACCTTTAGAGCAGGTAATTCACCCTTTGTTGTTGTGAAAAGACATGCTTTTGCGTGAAAAGTGCATAAAGGGCTTGGACTGGCAAAGAACTATCCAAAGCAGGATGAGTTTTAAAAGTGCAGGGTATTTCAGCGTTTCTGTTCATGTAAAACTAATATGGGATTTCGGCTGCACAACTACTTCTCAAACAATCATATTCACGTGATACCTATCAATTGTGCCAACTGCTGATTGAATGGAAAATTTTGTGCACATAAGAGATTAAGCATTAACGGGTTAAATATTTAATCAAGATGTCTGTTTTCACAAGGGATTAGTTGATGAATTTCAATGTCTTTTAATTAACAAAAATATTTTTCTAATAAATACATCATTCATTTTCAAGAAGGAGATAGATATGAGCTCTGAGGGCTAAATTGATTAAAGAGCAGGGCACTGAGTAGAATGGTCAGCCATGATCATATTTAATGGTGGGATAGGCTCAAAGGGCTGAATGGTCTACTTGTATTCCTACTTTCTTTGCTTCAGTCATCAGTAAACACTGTCAGCAAGCCTCCTGAGGTTTACCATCAGCTGAGTTGCATTGATTATATTCGTCATGTTAAGTGAGGTGGCACCAGGTGAAGAAAGTGCTAAGGGTTGTGGGTAGGAAATGCATATTAGAATGACTTGGCACTGGGGCTATAAAGGGCCATTAGGCGGATTGGTGGCATCAAATGGCATAAGTGGTGTAAGGGTGGGAAATATAGGTTTATAAAGTGCCATGACTGTGGATAGATCCGTTTTTGGTGGGACAGGGATCATAACAGGACATAGGAGATAAGTAATTCAGCAAAACATGTCAGAAGGGCTATAAATAGCAGAGGGAGACATGAATGGTAGAGGGCTTGTGCATTGGGGTGCAGGAAGAAGCTGAGTGAGAAGGATGAATTTTTAAATTATTCTTTCCGTTTAAAGTTTGATCACAGTGCTGGAACTATGAGGCAGGCTTCCTGACCAGCCTGTCTTGGGAGCAGATAGCCTTTTTGAACATCCAGCCCAATCTGCAGAATCACAAGCAGCCACCTTCAAATGTCAGGTTCACAGAACTGGCACTTCTTCTGGCTCTGGATACCTGCCCTCGGAACATATAATGGGATCACTGCAGTAATTACCAGTGAAAAATAATTTTATTTAGCAATATATATATATATATTCACCTTTTGATTATCCCAGGTTAAAAGTAGTAGACAAACCACACAATTAGCTGTAAAACAGGGAACTTTTTAACAAATATATTAATTGGCATATTTTTTCTTGATGCACACAAGGAACAATCAAAGATTAAATAATTTTTTCAAGTAAACTTCAGCTTGTAAGAGAAAAGACAAGCAATCTGATACAACTGCCGATTATTCGGCAATTGAACAGAGTAATATTAGTGATGTTTTATACAGCAGACACTCTGTTGAGGTAGCTTAAAGGAAATTCAATCAATGGATCTAATTCACTGGGAATTCCACATACCTGTTCAATTTTGATTGTTATGTAGGAGTTAATAAGACAAGTCACTTTTAGCAAAATAAACTGCTCTACATATTTTATAAATCTTGCCAATAATTACTATTTTAAGGTTTTCTTTGCATCAATTGCACTTAAGGTAGAAATGATGATATGAAACTCTCAGATCAAAATATGTTTTTAAATTATGATTTTTTAATTCACAGGATGTGGCCTTCATTGACAAAGCCAGCCTTTATTGGCCATTCCTAATTGCTTTTGAGAAGACAGTAACCAACTGTCACTTGAACTACTTTCATATATGTGGATAAAGGACATCAACAATGTTATTAGTTGTGGAGTTTCAGGATCTTGATCCAATGAGAATGAAGAAACAGAGGTATATTCCCAAGAGAGGATGGCAAACAACTTTGGGGTGATGGTATTCCACTGTTTTGGTTGCCTTGATTCTTCCAGATGATAGGGTTGCAGGTTTAGGTGTTGCAGTTGAAGAAACCTTAGCAACTTATTGCAATGTATCTTGTAAATTTAATCCACATGGCTGCTGAGCAGTTCCCACTACTAACCGTTGTATTGTATAAGGTTGTCAGCATTATTGCTCACCATGGGGTAATTTTGCTTTTAGAGTAGAGATCTATAATGCCAGCTTGGTCTGAAATCCTAGTGGAAAATAATTTGATAGTAGAATGAGAAGAGACTGTTGTCTTAAATAAGATGCAGTTTATTGCATGTTAACATCTTTACACTGATTACACTGATATGATAGACAGACTATGAGGAGAATCTCAGTCTAGGTCATATTCCTTTGAGTTTTCTAAGGAAAATAGGGAAATAAAATTCCCTCTTTGAACTTGTGCCTTCTAAATCACCATAGCATCTGCATCAGACTTAAATCTGTCATAACTCTTTGTTCCCTAAGCTTTGTTGCCCACTGTATTACCACAGTTGAAAATGGATCAATGAAATCAGTTGTGGTTTTCAAACCTAGCTGACCATTGCTGAAAGCCTGGAAAATATTTCCATGAATCCAGTTTGATTACAGGTTTCCATCTTGCTTACAGCAATTAGTCTTAAACCGACATGACTTATCTCAATGGGTTCTGACTTCTGTTTGGATTCCGTCAAATCAAGGCAGCTTTATGAACTCTTCTACCAGCTGTCCTTTAACTTAATTTTTTAGACTTGTCCTTCCATGATTGGCTGATCCTGGACCAGATTTTATTAACCTGAAGTAGTTGACTGTTTCTGCCATTTGAAGAAGAGGCCAAGACATGTGTCCATACTCAAGGGCAAGAGTTATGTATATAATTGCTATTTGTTGCCCTTTGTGGTGGAGAGCTGCTTGTAGCATACTTAAATCTTAGAGCTATACCTTCCAGACCATGTAACCGTCAGACTGTCAGCTGCAGACAGTGTTTTTTCAACCATGGTTCACTGTAATATTAGAGTGACTCTGTCCCTTTATCAAATTTAAAATTAGTGAGTTATGGCTCTTGTAGTGCAACAGTACTGTCTCTAGCCCTGACCTGCGTTCAGGTCCCACTTGCCCTGGAAGTGTGTAATAACATTTCTGAACATGTTGAGATAAATATTTAAAATCAGTGAGTTATCTATTGGCATAAATATCTTTTTGCCAAAATGGTAGGTCTGGATTACCTAATTTCATTAGGACACATTGTGTTTTTCTTTCATTGTACACTGTTTTATCACAATAACCCCTTTGGGTGAATAGATATTTGGCTTGCTATTCTGTGACTTTGTCCCATTATGGCATATTTTGTAAAATTTCTAAAGGCATCAACCATTTTTTAAATCCTGGCCATTCCTTATCCACAATGTTTGTTACTGTCTGTGTTTGTTCTATCTAGTTGAACATATCTCATCTATTTCTTTTGCATGTTTGTCTTTGAGAATTGAATGGATTCTGCTGATTTCTTTAAGTTGATAGCTCCACCTTCCCTTATCTGTTGGTTTATTCCAGATATCAATAACATAAGGCAGTTCTAACAATTAAATATACCACACTGTAAGTAATCTAATCTAACCTAAAGTAATCTAATCTAATCAAATATTCTTTATTGAAACAATGTACACTGCAAGAATTACAGCAAAAGTTTTACCAATACAGTGCTACACTGCTTACAAGTGAATGTGTCTGAAGAGCAGTCCAGACCAGGTGATCAGCCCGCCCTGTCTTCCCCAGCTTACTAACATGTTTGTGGCAAACTTTTCTCATATCCATTTTCTATTCAGACAAGCTTTGTATTCAAACCTTGACGCTATCCATTCTCCAGGAAGTAATCATTTTACCTACCTGCAAGCATCACAAACATTTAGTCTAACACAGCCAGTTTAATTAATTCATTAGGACTTGTTTGTGGCTCCATGGAAAGAGACAGTAAGGGGAGAGGGAGAAGATAAAATATGAGCTAGTAGTATAAAAGCAAATTGAAAGAGTTTCTTTTACATATAGAAAAGGTAAGACAGAGGCAAGACTACATTTGGACTGCTGGAAAATGAGGCTGGAGAAGTGGCAATTGGGAACAAATAAATAGTAGAGGAACTGAATCGGTACTTGGTATCATTCTTCCTAGTGGAAGATACCCACAACATACCAGAACTTCAGGAGGGTCAGAGGGTAAAGGTGAGTTAGTAGCCATCACTAAGGAGAAAAAACTGTGGAAGCTGAAAAGCTTGAAGGTCGATAAAACACCCAGATTGGATGGACTACACCCCAAGGTTCTGAAGGAGACAGCTGAGGAGATTGTGGAAGAATTGGTGGTGATCTTTCAGGAATCACTGAAGTTAGGGAGGGTTCCAAATGACTGGAAAATGGCTAATGTAGCACCTCTGTTTAAAACCAGAGGCATGCAGAGGACAGGAATCATAGGCCGGTTAGCCTGACCTCAGTCATTGGCAAGGATTTAGGGTCCATTATCAAGGATGAGATTGTGGAATGCTAGGAAGTGCATAGTAAAATAGAACTGAGTCAGCATGGCTTCGGCAAGAGGACGTCATGCCTGACTAATCTGTTAGAATTCTTTGAGGAACTAATGAGCAAGTTAGGCAAAGGAGAGCCAGTGGACGTGATCAACTTGGATTTCCAGAAGGCCTTTGAATAGGTGCTGCATAAAAGGCTGCTAAATATGATGAAAGCCCATGGTATTAGGGGCATGGGTAGAGGATTGGCTGACTGGCAAAAGACAGAGAGCGGGAATAAAAGGACCTTTTTCAGGATGGCATCTGGTGACTAGCGGAGTTTCACAAGGGTCAGTGTTGGAGCCATAACAACCTGGATGAAGGAATTTGAAGGCATTGTTGTTAAGCTGTTAAGCAGATGACACAAAGCCAAGTAGAGGGACAAAGTTAAAAATCACACAACACCAGGTTATAGTCCAACAGGTTTAATTGGAAACACACTAGCATTCGGAGCGACGCTCCTTCATCAGGTGATAGTGGAGGACTCGATCGTAACACAGAATTTATAGCAAAAATTTGCAGTATGATGTAACTGAAATTATACATTGAAAAATTGATTGTCTGTTAGAGGGACAGTTAGTTTTGAGGAAGGGGTGACTGCAGAAGGACTTGGACATGCTTGGAGAATGGGCAAAGAAGTGGCAGATGGAATACAATTTAGGAAAGTGTGAGGTCATGCATTTTGGTGGGAAAAATGGAGGCACGCACTATTTTCTAAATGGGGAAATGTTTTGAAAATCTGAAGCACAAGGGACTTTGGAGTCCGAGGTCAGGATTCTCTTAAGGTTAACATGTAGCTTCAGTTGGCAGTTAGGAAGGCAAATACAAAGTTAGCATTCAGTTTGATAAGGCTAGAATACAAGAGCAGAGAAGTTCTGCTGGGGCTGTATAGGGCTCTGATCAGACTGCATTTGGGATATTGTGAGCACCGTATCTAAAGAAGGTGCTTACATTGGGGAGGGTCCAGAAGAGGTTTACAAGGATGGTCCCAGGGATAAACAGTTTATCATATGAGGAGTGGTTGAGGATGAGGTGGGGTTCTCATTAAAACCTGCAGAATGCTGAGTCGCCTTGATAGAATGTATGGGGCGATGATGTTCCTACTAATAGCAGAGACTAGGACCCAAGGACACAGCATCAGAGTGAAGGGACGATCCTTTAGAACTGAGATGAAGAGGAACCTTTTCAGAGGGTGGTGAATCTGTGGAAATCATTGCCACAGAAGTCCGTGGAGTATAATTCATTGAATGTACTTAAGGCAGAGATGAATAGATTTTTGGTTAGCTAGGGGATCAAGGGTTACAGGGAGAAGACAGGAGAATAGGTTTAAGAATCATCAGCCATGGCTGAATAGCAGAGTACACTCAATGGGCCAAGTGACCCAATTCTGTTCCCATATCGTATGGTCTTATTGCTTACTTTTAATGAACTTTGACCTTTGTTTTAGCCTACTTATGCTTTATGCCATCCAAATCAACTCATATATTTAATATATTATAATAATATTTAATGTGATGTTTACACAGCACAATTCATGATAATCATAAATTTAGTTGACAAGGTTGGAACGAAGGATCTGTGTTTCCATGCTATATATCTCTATGACTCTGTACAACATTTAAAAGGCATCTGGATGGGTATATGAAGAGGAAGGGCTTAGAAGGATATAGGCCAAGTGCTGGCAAATGTGAGTAGATTTATTTAGAATATCTGGTCTCACGGACGAGTTGGACCAAAGGGTTTGTTTTCATGCTATACATCTCTATGACTCTTACTCTAAATAGTCCTCATTATCAAATCTGATTAACTGTGTCTGTTGTAAACCAAAAAAATCAGCTTATCCAAACTCCTGCAGCAGTTAGTCCATCAGTACTGAGTTACAATTCTTCCAGCAAAATATAGAAACACTTTAAAGTTAGTGACATTCCTAATTGTTAGGTCATGACCAGCTTTGTCTGTTTTCTCCTTATTTCACTCAATTTAATTTTGCTTCATTTTGGCCATCCCAGCAAATGTAGAAGTCAGTATCTGCATTTCCTGTGTTATGTTTGATCTCCTTCTCTTAGAATTTATCACTGCACCTTCTGGACTTTGGCTTCACTCACCATATATGATTTTCTCTGGAGTCAAATATTCTTTTGACAGTAATAAATCTGATAAAAGTCATTCCAACAATGATTCTGGCATCAAATTCCTACTTTAAATCACAATAATCACATTTTTCCAGCAAACTGTAGAAATTATTGTGGATTCCCCTGGATTCTGAAATTTTCTATTAAATATTGTTCTTTCAATAACTGTATTAGTTCTGAGGTCAAAGTTCTTACTAAAGGCCTTCAGGAATTTCACAAAAATATCTTTTGCTTCTTTTTACCCCTTGGTAAGATATAACTTAGTCAACTGTACTGGCAAATGTAAATATAAGTGTATTAACTTGTTCAGCTTTTGATTTAGTATCTACTTTGGATGTTATTCTGCATCTTAGGAATTGTTTTCTCCAAATGTTCAGCTCTGTGCTTCATTAGGCCTAACTCTGAAAGTAACCCTTCCTGGCAATATTATTTCTGTTGCCATGCCTTCTGAATGTGATGTTATATTTTCCTGGTTTACTTAATTTTATAATAATGTCAGTGTTGCCGCAGGAGGGCTTTCTTGCTTGTTTGCAGTATAAATAGAGTATTCCCACCTTTTCTGCATTAAGTGGAGAATTCACCATATTTTACAGTTTCGATGGACGATTTCCACCATCTGTAGCCTGCAGTTGCTTCCTGTTTCCTTAACGGTGCTATTGAATGAATCTTACCACCTGCTTCTTTAATAATGATGTCTGCCTTGGTCATGTAAATTTTCACTCCTATCTATGGCACTAAAAACAATGCTCATTTTTATCACTTTTTTATGATTTGCACTAACTGCAGTTTCAAAACACGTTTCCCACCTTTACTGTGGTTTCAATAATAGATCTCCCGCCTGTTGTGTGACCATAATAAAATCTAATAACGTTCTTATTTCATTATAACTTGTCAGCTTAGGCTTCAAATTTGCCTCTTTACTGCTTTAATTCTGCCTCTGAGATGCCCCTGAATCTGTAACCTCCGTTTGAATTGCTTCAATGTTCCTTGATTCCCGTATTGTGCTTCATGAAGCCTAAGTGCAGTGGTGACAACACATGATTCGAGCTGTATTTACTTTTCTTCACTTCTCATTTTTTCCAGTCTGTAATTTTGCACATTTTTTAAAAAGTTCCCATTGCCCAACAGCGATTTCAGCTTTACTCTGAGATCCTTCTCCAACTGAACCCCAAATTGGGATGCTCCGATAGATCACTAGCATGATGTGCAATCTTTATCTGCATTAGTGTGACTAATAATCCAACTCATGGAGTTACTAATGTTCCTGAGGTACCGTGTCTTTTACTAGGTCTCAGATGTTTTTATTATTGACACTGGCTAAATTTTGTTAATTTTGTTAAATTTTGTATGAGATTTCCTTCTGTGGAGTTCTTGAATGTTCAGCATTTCTTGCCACTGACTGTTTATGCCAACAGGATTCTTAAAGCTGTGTCTGAGGAAATCTCCAGACCTCTGCTGCTGCCAGCATGTAAATAGAATCCACATGGCTGCTCATCATGCTGTCTGAACAATCCTCACCTTCAATCACCGTATTCTATGAGGCTGCATGATTGTTCGCCATGGCACCTCCTTTTATTAGTGTAGTGATCTACACAGCCCTCTTGGTCTGGTGTGGTAGTGGAAACCATTTGCTAGTTTAACGAAAAGAAGCACTTGTCTGAATCAAAATGAAGCTTTTTGCATGTTAGCAACTAAGCACATGTTACACTGATATGATGAGCATTGTTGCAAAGGTTATGTGGAGGGTAGATTTTATTCCTTCAAGATCCTAAGCTGTTTTTGAGCCAAGTCTATTTTGCAACATCAGTGGTGGTTCTTAATCCACTCCTCCGCATTAACCCTTTCAGATTCTTACACCCTTATAAAACAGTACATACTGCTACCATGATGCACCATTTATGGAACGACTGAATGCTAAAGGTAGGGATTAGGGCTGATCATATCAATCATATTAAGCCTCTTGACCTGTAAAGGAAAACTGGGAATTATGATCTTCCAATTGAAGGAATCTAGCAAAAAAGATTTGAAAATCTGGCACCTCAGAAATCATTTGTAATCTGTAATGTATATCATATGACTACTAAGTTATGGTCAAAATACATTAGAAACATTGTAACATAATGGGATTCGCAAAAAAAAAATCTTTCTGGTCCTGTATATTTGATTCATATATGAGTTTTTAACTCAACAACATTTCATGAAAAGTTATGCTTGAAAACCCCCATGGGCAATGTGAAGTAATCACACTATCATATAATATGGCCAAATTTCACTAAATGTGCAAGATGTAGCTGTGTCTCCATTAAAGAATGAGTCAACTATTTCCCAAGGAAACAAAAATCAGAGCATGCGGCTTGTGATTATCAAAGTAATATCGTTTAAATGAAGCTAGGCTTACTTTAGTCAAAGCTTTGCATTGCTAATTATTTTACAGTGTGCTTTCTAGAAACTGACAACAAAACCTAAAGCATAATAACAAGCTACACTATCCTCAGTAGGAGTGCCATCTACTCTGTGATTAATTGAACACAGTTAATTATTACTTCTCAATTAATTGTTGTTCAGATCTCAAGTGTAATAAAATTAATGATATGGGGTAAGAATTAGTTTGGTCACTGTCTAAATATGTTCATGAAGTTTTCTTCTCCAATCTCTGTATTTCTAAAGAAAGGATAAATGTGTCTTTCACCTTGCGTTTTTAAGCTAAATGGAGATATGAACTGAAGAATCTTCACAGATGCATTTACGATATCACTCAAAATAACAGCCAAAGGAGTATTCTCCCCATGCTGTGTTAATTAGCATGAGATCATGTTGCATAATTTATTTCAAATGGAAGAGAAATTGAATGAAAAATGTAGCCAATTTTAAATAATATCCGATAATTAATTGCTTGCTTATGTATTTATTTAAAAATTCTATTTTTATATTGACGTGTGAAGGATGTATCTATATTCTTTACTTTAAAAAATAGACATAAGACAGCTCAACATTGCAAGTTGACTGCTTTATTTGATTTAATTTAAGACACAACATATTAATGCTTAAATTTCAAAATTCACAGTAGCTAAATATTAACTTTTGCAATGCTACTATAACAATAACATTTTTATATAGAGAAATAAATGGCTCTTTTATTAATTTTATGTATATCTTTATGAACAATTCCAGAATTTAAAAAGCACCATATTAATTATATTTTCATTTAGTTATATTAACTGCAACTTCATATGATCAGTTATTTAGTCATGCTGCAAAGTGGAAATAATCTTTGGATTTATATTTTTTTTGTTAAAAGATTAAATAAACCAGTCCCACATCACTCAATTTTAGGATAATTTCTACATATTATGGCAACTTTCTTCAGATTAGGGAGCTATGAGAAAGTTAGTCTATATTGCCTCCTTTAGATTACACATGATCAGACATTTCATAAATTTTGCCTCCCTGAGATGCAGTTGATATTTCATTCACAATTATTAAAGAAATCTAGCAAAACCAGATGTCCTGAACAGTATTTTCCACCTTGACTTGCTGGCCATATTCTAATTTATAAAGTTGAAAGTTGTTGAATCATGTTTGCATCCAGGTACATAAGTGCATAGATTGGTATTTCAGTGCAGTACTGAGGAAGTTCTGTGTCAGGGATGCTGTCTTTCAGACAAATGTCAACCTGAGACCATCTTGTTCATTACAAGTGGACACAAAATATCATGTATTCTCTATCCAAAAAGATGCAGAAGCAGTGTCATTAACAACATTTACTTCTCAACTAATATCACGAGAGAAGAGGTAATTAGGTCATTATGTCATTGTTGGACCTTGTGTACAATTTGGTTGCTGCATTTTGTTACAATACAGCAGTGATTTCAGAAGTACTTAATTGGCTGTGAAGCACTTTGGGATGCCCTGCGGTTGTAAAAGGTGTTATATAAATGCAAATGCCTTAGTTCTTTTAATTATTGCTTCTAACTGATGTCCATCAGTTTACATCCTCTGGAAAAGCAGATTTTAATACAAGGAACACAGTGATTAGTCAGTTCTAAGTATCCAGCAAATCTAAAAGTACATTTGCCATAGACAATTCAGAAATAATTCAATCAGAATTGTAATCAATTCAACTTCTGAATTAAATTAGTGTCAAAATGCTGTTCTTTGGCATTTCACCCGAGCCTTAAAATACTTTTTTATGTTTACCTCATCCTGTGATGACTACTGCTTAGGGCATTGTTTTGAGTTTTTGAATTCCATAGTTTATAACAGCAGGTCCTGGCAGGGCTACAATTGCATTCTGAAAGCAAAACTTCTTCTGTTTACTCAAGTTCTGATCAATGTTAGAGCTCAGAAACAGGCGGTTGCTTTATTCATCATTTCCCTACTTATTTATATTGACATTTCTTTCACTGGTTTCTTGCCTCGCTTCAAGTTGGTATGTCAAAAAAAGGAAAGTGCTTGCAGAAATGAAAGTATCCTCATTATGCAAATTCAAGTTCCACTGATAGGCATGTTCTGTTTTGTAAATTACATCCACTTGTCATGAGTCAAAATGTATTTGAATAACAGCAGAGAAATTGTCACCAAGATTTTAGAATTGTGTACAATGCATGCCACTGTTGATTTGGTCAGTGAGAGAAAAAAAAAGACATATGTTGTTTTCCTTTGGATTTGCGTGCAAGATTTTTATGTCACTAAATCCATTTACATGTGGCCTAGATGCATATCTTATTTATCATTATCTGTTGCTGCTTATTTTCCTTTTTGCAATTTTCACAGTGTTTAAATACATCTTAATTTTTTGGTTTTAATATCATCCAATAATATTTAATAACATGACAGAGTATTGCCTCATTTAAAATTGGTGAATTTAGTTTGGAAAGAATTCTGTATTTTTTTAAAATAAGATTGATAACTTCACCTTCTGAATACACTAATTAATCACTCGATTCAAAATAAAACTGTAACTAGGATAAACTAATAATTCAAATAAGCTGTCATTTAATGCTGGGCATGAGTTTGAACAAAAAGGTTAATGCATGAATACTAATTTTATTGAAGGAAAAAATAACAGGTTAATGAGATTTGCTGTTGTCAAAATGGCAACAGTTTCTCAACATATTATAATTTAAGAAAAAAAACTATATTTGTACTAAAAGCAAATGTGAATTAATTGAAATACATAATTAATTTGGAACAGAAGGATTAAAAATAATTTCCTCCTATTTTATGTGCTGGGTTATCCAAATCTAGGAAACCTGAATAAACTGCATTAAGAATAATTGTTACTATTATGTTAAAAATAATTTTGAACATTTTTTCTGGACATATTGCATAAAATGTTTTAAGAAAAATATAATTTGATTGCAGCGCTTGATCTCAAAAATGTAAAAAAATGACAGTCTTAATGTTTGTTTTCTGTTCCCAACAATGACTTAGTCTGGAAAGCCATTATTCTGCAGATTATTTTTAAAGAGATTATAGTTAGTTGTTGAAGGTTATCAAATAGTCGTAAAACACAGGATATGATGAAAAATAACAATCAGAAAGATATTACTGCATGGACTGTTATTGTATACATTCACTTAAGTAATTCAGAAACTGGAAATTTGTGTAGAATGATCAGATATACTCTGGTTACCTAGAAATTAGAATGGCATAAAAATCATTTTATAAATAAATTTAAATCTAATTTATCCAGACAGTTTTATGTCCTTTTCAAAACAAATCAGAGAACTAGTTTAAGAGCAACCTTTGTTTTGCTTACAGAAATTTATTGATAGCTTTAAAATGTCTTGCATTAAAGCCATTCAAATACATTCTACGAGAAAATATTTTTAACATTGTTTGGTTCATAGTTAGCACTTTGTTATTAATCCTAAAACAAAAGTTCTAACCAAATTACCATTATTTTTCCAGTATGTGGTGTCAATAGCTGTTTAATTTTGATTTTTGGTATAATCTCTGCTGGAAGCTTTCAGAAAAATCATGAGTTCAACTTGTGTTGCCATGGATATTGTCCATGATCTAAGCATGCCTCGCACATCTTGTTACATTACTAAGAAAAGCAACTTTCATATCAGAGATATTTAATAATCTTTGTACACATTAATCTCAAATTACAGGAAGTTTTGAGTTTCAAATATTTATCAGAGTAGAATTTTGCCAATCCTTCTTTCTTCCACCCACCCGGAGAAAAGAATTGTTGGGGCTAATTTTAATATTAATGAATTCTTTACAACATCAGTTCAACGGTTTTGATTAAGCTTTAATTAGTAGCCAGAGGGGAATCAAAAACCAAAATAAGGAGTTGAATTGCTAATTTGGAGTGTTTATATGTAAGCAGAGCAGTAGGAAGTGTCTAGTAGTTGGGAGTCAGACAGGTTCTAACAATACAAAGGATTGTTATCTTTATTGAAGTCAAGTACTGAATGTTGCTGGATAATACCATAGGCAAATTCTTCATTATTTTATAAAGCTTCTTATCTACCATCACTCAAATTAAAGTCATGTTAATAAGATAATATAAAGGAAAATGAAGAAAATTATAGATATCAACTTCATTAATTGGTAACTGTCTTCATTTAGCTTATTCATTTTCCCAGTACTTCTGTGAAATAATTTTTCATTATTGCATCTTACTGCAAACTCCGATCTTGAACAGACTGACACATCTGTAGAATGTTATATGCTGAAAGAATAATTTTAATAGCAATACTTTATATCACGTGCTAATTGATGTTAGCTAATTTAATGAATTTAAAAGTGCTATTTGAATTTTTAACTTTGCTTTTCTTAAGGAGATGCATGGCCTTAATAGAAAATAACTGAACATTATAAATTAAAATGTAATTACTTTTGCTTTCCTTGGGTATTTTTCCATAAATAAGAAATATTTCATTTCTGATATAAAATCAATGCCTAAAGCAACCTAAAAGTTTTTGTTTGAGCATTGAAAAGCCCAAACTATCATGAACTGGTCCTTTTTATTTCTTCTATGTATACTTTATTTGTCCATTTAAAAGAATCAAACGATTATGCAATATGCTCTTTCTGCAGAAGAAATGTTTTTGTGCCCTTGTTTTAATGTCAATTTAACCAGGATCTTTTTTTACTTTTGCTTATGTTATGAATATGATCATAGTATTTCACCCATTTTAAGAACACATGAGATAAACATAGGATTGGTTATTCTCATTGGATCAAATGTGCAAGAGTAATTTCCTGTGTATTCCAGCATTACAGTTGTGTATTGTGTAATTTATTTTTAGTCCTTCCCTTAGTCCACAGGCTTTAGAGTAAGCCAGCCCATTATCCAAAGAATAAAAAAAACTGGGAAAGAAATGATATTTTTATAGAAGCATTAAGTCTAAGCCTGGCTATCACATCACTGCAGTGAAAGAGAATTCTGAGCAGATGATTTGGTTTATCCAATTGTGTTGTAGAACTAGTGGACAGCACAGTTGCTGTCTGTGGTTGAGGGAATGCATACCACTGTGAAAACTCCAGAGAATTACCCTAGAAATTACCCAATCCATGCATTGTAATATAACTCTACACAGCATAAATCCACATCAAACAGTGCCATCTAGAAAATTTCTGAAAAGTTCGGTTGTCCAACAGTATCATCTGGTGAAATGTTATATATGACATTGTAGGCATCAACTGGACCATTGAATTTATAAAAGCAATTGATTTCATGGACATGGTAGAATGACCTCAATATAAATCTTTATCATTTATATTAAAATGAGAATATGACTCTTTTTGACTGTAGAATAATCAGTTCAATGTTTCAAATAACCTTTTCCACTTTAATGCCTTCCTTTTTGTTGCATTATGCTTCCATTACACTGTGTCTTTCAGACAATTCCTCAAAGAAGTAAAAAGTGGGAGCTGGAAATTGGTTAATGTTCATTCAGTAGCTTCCTCTGAGAAAACATAATGGACAAATTATCACATTTTATATTCACGCTTAATGTGATTCTGTGAATTTGAAATAAAATTATTCAATATTGATAGTTTTCTGATACATTTGGCATCGTTTGGTTGTTTTTGAAAGATCTTTAATGAATGCACTGTGTTTATGTAACATAATAATACTTTCACTGAGATATTATTTTGCCATATTGTCAGAATATCTCAAAGCTTGTCTAAGGAAGAATTAGTTTTAAGAGCAGTGAATGCTGTTGTGAAGGCAAACAGAATAACCATCCTGGTAACATGATATCCCATTGAATAATCTGGACTTTAGATGCTATTGGCTGTTGAAAGAATTTAGATTGAATAGTTGAACAATTTTCTGTATTCGTACAGAATATAGAACTTTCCAAGGTCTGAAGTAAGTCTCAAATCAGCAGCAGGGCTTTGCACACAACAAGCAGGACATTGGATAGGAGATAGATTGTGGCTAAGGCACCTGCTATTTTTCTACATATCACCCCATTTTTGGAAGGTTGCATTGTTAATATATTGTTGATATATGAGTTGATAAAATGTGGCATTAGAAAGAGCACAGCAGGTCAGGCAGCATCTGAGGAGCAAGAGATTCTTTTGCTCCTCAGGTGCTGCCTGACCTGCTATGCCTTTTCCAGCGCCACACTTTATTGACTTTGACTTCTCCAGCATCTGTAGTCCTCACTATCTCCTTGTTGATATATGCTCAAAAAAGTGCTTCCTTGAATGCTTCATTGGTTTAATATCTGAAGGATAGATCTATGTGTTTTATATTGAACACTCATACATAAATAAATCTTATTTATAAATTAAAACTATGAACATTATTTAAGAAACTGAATCTCATTTTTACATAAAGCCTTTCTTTGGAAATAATGCTGTTAATGTGATGTCCATGAAATGCAGTAAAGTTCACTACAACTTGCTACATTGACTTATTTCATGAGTCATTATTAGTGCGTTTTATTAGTCTTTCAAAATGGGAAAAGATATGCAAGTTATTTTTGTTTCTCAGTCAATTGAAGAACAATTTTCCTGATAAGCAAGGAGAAAAGATTGAAACAATAGAAAGAATGAACAGTTTGCATGTAATACATTAGATAGGAAAGTCACAAAATAGAAGCTAATAAAGGGAGAAGTGGCTGTGCTTTGTGTTACTTCCATAACTAAAATGTCATTAAACATATTACCAAGCCCCAAAATGCCATTTTAACTGGCCAGCATGACTGGAAGGTATTTATGTTATTGGCAATTTTCAAAGTGAGATATTCAGTCCATTTTAACTTTACAGAATCCTTCTCCAACTCTTACCTTCAGAACAAGATTGAATCTATTTGTTTGATTTCACAGCTGCTTGATTAACTTCTGGGCTTTTTAAAAACTACATTAGTGCAGATTTTATAAGAACTATTAAATAGAAAGTGATAATTTAAAGCTCAGCAGAGTTTAAGGCATCCCACACCTTCCATTTGATTGTCTCTAATCATTAGCCTGCATCTTTGGAGAATTACCTGCTAGCTAGAAGACTTTAGTCCACAGAATTCTCAATCAGAATGTTTCTATTTTGCCTTCATTTAGGTGAACTGCCAAAGGAAGTGTATGCCGCCATGCCCAAGCCAACCAAGGACATATTTTTGGGCAATTGTATTTGCACCAAATGCCTTTCACTGAATGGACTAAGCTCCTCAACCACTATCTCTCCTTTGTGTGTTTTATCTTGGTTTACTCCCCAGCTGTTCTGAAGGCGTAACCTGGGCACAGTTTCATTGTAGTTGGAGGACCTGCTCCCACACAGACCTCAGCTGACTGCATCACAAGCTACATTTCCAGTGGTTGTTGTTTGTGGGTCAAGAGACGTCTTTACTCTCCCCAACCCCCTGTCCTATAGGCAAATTGTAGCACATTTACACTACTCTGAATGAAATTAGCTAATTCCTTGCAAACTGCAGTTAAAAATTGGAACCTTCCTGATCTTTTACAGCAGACTTTTACTGACTGAACTGTATGGGCAGACCAAGACTTTTGTTTGCATTGGATTATTTTAGGTTATTACTGTAAAAGAATTCTACCTTTAATTTGAGTGCAAATTTTAATAAAATGTTTAAAATTCGCTATCTGAATTTTAGCACTAGTTGTTCCTAACATGCATGTTGATTAAGCTGTACAGCAAAATCATTTAACAGTACAACAACCAATGTGATAATACACTAATCAACATTATCATTTATTCATTTATCACTCAGACAGTGTGATTGTTGTTTTATTTATTGGAATATATATTACTTTATGAGGTGAAAATTAGATATTTGACTGATTAATTGGTCACACATGATCTCCAATGTTGCAATGCAAAGTACCTGTTTTTGACTACATGTACTTTTAACTTTATCCTCCAATCCCTGATTCTAATACTATTCCAAACTGAGCAATGATATTAACACTTCTGAAAAGCACGTTCAACAAGAACACTTTTCCAATTTGAAACTCAATAGATTTTAATTCAAAGTCCTACAGAATTGAACAAAACTTTTATTGGAATAATTCACCTTTCGCAAGAAGAAAAACAAATTAAGACATAAATTAAGATATCTAAGAAAGGATTGTTGTCTAATATTATTGAATAATATTAGGAAAACTTATTTTGTTGTTTTATTGATGATTTGCCTGTAATAATAATTAATCCTTAAATAAAGCCATAAAATGCCTCTTAACATGATTTTCATTTTGTTTTTGCTTTTCCTCATGTTTTTAGATTTGTTCACATTTGTTGTGAATAACGGAACACTTCACTTTGTATTTCATGCTAAACCATCACAATTCATTATTACAAATTAGGGTTCACTATAATTCTTATCCTAAATTAATTGGAAGACGACATTGCACTGCACCAGATAATGTGACCAAACAGTAGGTTAGCAGCTGTGTGTACTGAACTGTGACAAGGTCAGTTCCTTAGCTCTGTCTCCTAGGTCAAGCCCTGCACCCTTGGCAGGATTTGACAGTCACAGCTCACAGCTTCCACCTGCTGTGGAAAGAAAGCCTCCAAATTAAATAAATTATATCAATTCCTATTCATGTGAATTCATGGATGGTGATAAAGAAAAGTCTTATATGTTCATAATGCTCCAGCAAACAAGATTATGGAAAATAAAAATCAAGGCGTGTCAAACAGTCATTCATTTGCAAAGATTTGGTTGATATTAATTAACACTTTCACATGATTGCAAACTTGCAATCATCACATCTTGTGAGTGAAATATTGCATGTTGAATTAAGCTTCTTGCTTTAGTCTTTGTTGCATGTGTTAATTTGTGCAAGTCACCAGTCAAAACTGATGATAAATTGACTGGTAATATTATTCAGCACAATATATCTCTATGGCATTCCTTTTGTTTTCTGTTTTCTAATATCATTAATGCTAATGTGACCTAAATGATATATTTATGCAGTATTTTGCTATTAGTGTAAAAAAGTAATGTACCTTTTAAATTGTTATAGTCATCTTGGATTTACATTCAGTTCTTTTCTAATCTTTACTGTACCTAAGTAGTGGGTTTGTTATGCAAAGCCAAGATTATATATTTATTCCTCCTTACACTGTACTTTGCTTGGCTAGCCAAGTCAAAATCAGCTGTTGTTTCTCAGTTAGAATAATGTAGATTCAAGTCACATTCCATGTGAGGCTCCTACTCAGGTTCAACACTGTGCAAGTGCTGCATTGCCAGAGGTGCTTTCTTTTGAATGAGATACTATAAACCCAGACATTATGTACTCTCTCCACTGCTTGAGAAATACTCAAAAACCACCACTTGAAGATGATGGGGAGGGGTGGGGTGGGTTATCCTCAGATTTCTTGCCTATACTTGTTTCTCACTCAATGTTGCTAAAACAGGTTATCAGGCTCATTATTGTTTTTAGGAGCTGTGAATAAAGTGGGGGCTGTGTTACCTATATTTACAAGAGTGTCTGCACTCCTAAAGGTGCTCCATTAGCTGTAAAGTGATTTTGAAATATCCTGAGGTTATTAAAAAGCACTGGGAAAGTGCAAGTCTATTTCAGCAGTTAGTGTTAAAGGATAGTACATTGCAATCCAATTAGCTGAATTGTGATGTGTGTACATCTGATCAAGATGAATAGAATTTTACAAAAACACAAATATATGCTTTTGAATCATTTTAATATTTTGAAAAGCAGGTGTTAATGGAAAGGGCCGTCATTTCTTCATAAACAGGCATATACACTTAGTTGACCTACTGTGTCTCAAATTTAAAGTTGCACATATGATCACTGAATAGGGTGGTAAAGTGATGATGTCTATGGACTAGTAATTCAGAGGTGAATGTCCTGAGGACATGGGTTCAAATGCTTTCAGAATTTAAATTCAGTTTATTCAGAAACAGACTGAAAAAAATGGCATTAAAATTCAAACACAACAACTGTTATAATACCTATATCGGCAAAAGTGAGGACTGCAGATGCTGGAAACCAGAGTTTAGATTAGAGTGGTGCTGGAAAAGTACAGCAGGTTAGGGAGCATCCGAGGAGCAGGAAAATCGACGTTTCAGACAAAAGCCCTTCATCAGGAATCATACCTATATAGTTCACTATTGCTCTTTAGAAAGGGTAATATGCCATCCTTACCTGGCGTGGCTTACATGTGTTTGGCTCTTAACTGGTCTCTGTAATGATCTAGCAAGGCATACTATTTGCAACAAACCACAGCAGAGAAATCAAAAAGGAGCATCCCCTGAGACAGGGCATTTGGGAAAACATGACAAGAACAGAAAAATTAGGTTCTCAATGTTGTGGAAGTAAAGGTCTGCTTTTCCACCCAATGTATTAACAACAAGAAAAGAATCATACTTGTGAGCAGTGAGAGGTCTATTTGCATGGATTAACATCTTATTATTGCCTAGTCTTGCTTTAGTTATATGCAGAAGAAAGTGAGGACTGCAGATGCTGGAGATCAGAGCTTAAAAATGTGTTGCTGGAAAAGCGCAGCAGGTCAGGCAGCATCAAAGAAACAGGAGAATCGACGTTTCGGGCATAAGCCCTTCTTCAGGATTGAGGAGGGTGTGCCAAGCAGGCTAAGATAAAAGGTAGGGAGGAGGGACTTGGGGGAGGGGCATTGGGAATACGATAGGTGGAATGAGGTTAAGGTGAGGGTGATAGGCAGGAGAGGGGGTGGGGGCGGAGAGGTCGGGAAGAAGATTGCAGGTCAAGAAGGCGGTGCTGAGTCTGAGGGTTGGGACTGAGACAAGGTGGGGGGAGGGGAAATGAAAAAGCTGGAGAAATCTGCATTCTGTGAGTCCTTAGTATTGAATCTGGGTTCCATGAGGACTTGTGTCAAAGTCAAACGTGGGCAAGGAAACCTCCTGATGGTTACCTATTACCTTTCAACTGATGAATCAGTATTCCTTCACGTAGGGAGAAGCACTGAGGCTGGCAACTTTGTACTCTGACTGGGAGACTTCAATATACATTCTCAAGATTACACTACACCAATGCTGACTGAGCTAGCCTCAACATGAAGAACATATTTACCAGACTGGGTGGGTGGTGAAGAAACCAACAAGAGGGATACCTTGTGAATTCACATCCCTCACCAATCTACCTGCCACAGATGCATCTAACTAGGACAGTATTTACAGGAATGACAATTGTACAGGGCTTCGGAAGAAGAGTATAAACTTTATACAGAAAATACTCTCCATGTTATGTGGTACTAGCACTGTGTTAAATGGGATAGATTTTGAACAGCTCAAAATTGGCCATCCCAGTTTGTGCTGTGGGCCACTGCAGCTGCAGAGTTCTTTTCAACCACCATGCCTAATCTCATTGTCCAGCATAATCTTCACTCTACGACTAATATCAAACTGATATACAGGAGCAGCAGATAGAATGAAAATGAGGTGTCAATCTGGTGAAGCTACTACACAAGACTACTTTCTGAGGAAGGGCTTATGCTCGAAACATCGATTCTCCTGCTCCTCGGATGCTACCTGACCAGCTGTGCTTTTCCAGCACCACACGTTTAGACTCTGATCTCCAGCACCTGCAGTCCTCACTTTCTCCAAGACTACTTTCTTGCCAAACATCAGCATGCACTGGGGAACGTTAATTGGTTCATGTCGTGGCCACTTCCATTGACAAAATATGAGGCCATTTCTTGGTAGGAGGCTGGAAGAACACAACAAACCAGGCAACATCAGGTGGTGGAGAAGTCAACATTTCGGGTGTAACCCTTCTTCAGGACTGGAGGCGTGCGTAGGGGGAGCTGCAGATAAAGGGGGTGGTTGGGGGCATGGTGGTGAAGTAGGGATAGGTGAAGACAGGTAGAGGGTATGACCTGGTTCATCAATGAGAAGAATGAATTCGATTGGTAGCGGGGAGCAGTGGAAGGGAGGAGGAGGAGCTGGGAAGGGAG
>NC_057715.1:65990775-66022065 GCF_004010195.1 Chiloscyllium plagiosum | reverse complement strand
CCCTCTAACTTGTCTTCACCTATCCCCACTTCACCACCTTGGCCCCCACCTTCCACCTTGCCCCCACCTCTCCACCTTGCCCCCACCTCTCCCTTTATCTGCAGCTCCCCCTAACCCACCCCCAGTCCTGAAGAAAGGTTACCCGACTTCTGCACCTCCTGATGCTGTCTGGCTTGCTGTGTTCTTCCAGCCTCCTGCCTGTCTGCTTAAGGATAAATATTAAGGGTTTACATTTTTACTTTGACCTGCCCAGTGTCCTTTGCAGAAGATATCCTGAGGCATCAGTGATGCTGTTGAAAGTTTGTGTCCCTTATGGATCTTTAGTTTCCTTAAATCATGTCAATGAAGATGGTTGTGCTATGGAAAGAAGCAATCTTCTATTTTTTTAAACATTATAATGACATAGACTCTCATGTTATTGTCTCAGTCACATTTATGTTCTTTTGGGTGAATTTGCCATTTTATCAGGTTTAATCACAGACAGTCAGCTTGACTGAACTGTTTTGCTGCTGCATGTAAGCAGCTGAATTGATGTTATCAAGAGACTCCCACCAATTCCTGGTGATTGTGATGTCAAGTCTCCCCATTGCCAATCCTATTTTGAAGATTCTTCAGCAGTTGGAAGAAAATTAAATAATTCCTCCAAACCTGTGAAATTAGGCATACCTTCTGATTCCACCTGATGAAGGAGCAGTGCTCCGAAAGCTAGTGCTTCTAATTAAACCTGTTGGACTATAGCCTGGTGTTGCATGATTTTTAACTTTGTACACCCCAGTCCAACACCGGCATCCCCAAATCCTACCTTCTGATCGGTCAATCATGAAAAGTTGTTGTATATCAGTGTAATTAATCTTGTGTGGTGTATATTTTCTCTTAGGAGCAGTGCTCAGAAAGCTAGTGCTTCTAATTAAACCTGTTGGACTATAGCCTGGTGTTGCATGATTTTTAACTTCGTACACCCCAGTCCAACACCGGCATCCCCAAATCCTACCTTCTGATCGGTCAATCATGAAAAGTTGTTGTATATCAGTGTAATTAATCTTGTGTGGTGTATATTTTCTCTTGGATTCTACAAATTCTCTTCATGCCATATGTATTTAAACCCCAGTTGTGCACAAACACCACCACCCCGATCTGAAGTAGCAATCACAGTCTGGGGGAGATGCAGCAATGCTGCCAGAAGTTTAATGACCCTCTATGCTTCCCAAGTCAATGTGCCACCATTGTCTTTCTGCTACCCCACACTCACTCTATCTCTGTCATTGCAATGATATCCCACCATGGCTCATGATCTACCGCTGTCAATATTATATGCAGCAACTTCCTTTAATGGCTTTCACTCACTCCAACTTCCCAAACTACTAAGCATTCCTAGCCTCTCGGTTTTGTAATCACTCATTTAGAGCACCTCACCACCTTTCCTGACTGACGTAGGACCAGTTCCTTCACAAACCATAGACACCCCCTTCCCCGCACCCCCCCCCTTGTCATATTTGGCAGAGTGAACAGTCAATCTATCTGGCTATTTGTCCACTCTAAAAGGCAAGGCAAGGAAATTGTCAGCATCCAGGTGGGTAAATAGTCAGACCTAAGAAAACAGACTGATAGCCTAGATACATCATTTTCCATGAGATGTCCTTACATGCAAATTGGTCTGAGAGGTGCAATGTAAGGTGTTGGTTAGCTCCCAACTGCAATGTTGAAGTGCTGAACTGTATTAGAAGTGAGTCCCAAATGTGGTGAGGCTGATGTTCTTTTGATGCCAAAATCCATAGGAGGAAAGTCCAGGCAGTCACTAGCAATGCTCTTGGGGTTTCCTGGTGAGGATGGATATTCAGAGGAAGAATTGACAAGCTAGAGAGACAGACTTTCATGTTGAGAATTGTTGTCATCTAGTTTCTTTCGAATGTCTGGAAAAGTAGCAAAACATTAAAAGTGAGGTGAGATTAAGGATAATAAGATGTTAATGCATGTGAATAGGCCTCTAACCACTCACTGGCAAGATTCACGATCACTATTTTGGGTGGAAAATTAAACGTATTTTTCTCAATATTGAGAATCTCATTTTTTGGATCTCGCCATATTTTACCAGCTTACTTGCAATTGTTCATCTTATTCAGGAGCTTGGAAAATTCCTCCTGTAGAATTTTAAGAGGGAAGTATGCTGGTGTTGCACAGAAATGGGGAGTGTTGGTTTTGATGATGTTTCTCATAGTATGAGTTTCTGTGTTATAAAATGTTACATTACTTTTAGCGGTGTTCTGACTGAACCATGCAGCACTGTCAGAATTTTGTAGTTCTCTTCAAATCTGATTTCAGATAATCCAGTGACTCTGATCTTGGTGTCATGTTTGAATTGAATTGGATGACTGTTAACCTGTACAATCTCAGTCATATCTGATTCAGATGAATCACCTATTATTTGGGTATATTTGGGTTGCATTTTTTTTTTAGGTAGTATTTCATATTACAAGGATTTAAGTTCCAATGGAATTCTTGCAGTCCATTCTCTGTGTATAGGCAGACAATGCTGTAAGTATATGGACGACAACAGTTCGCCACCATCTTTTCAAGGGGAACGAGAGAGAGAGAGACAATACATGCTGGCCCAACCAGTGATGCATTTGTCCTATGAATGAATTCAGAACAAATCTGAACACACCTCCTGCCAAAGCTAATGCATTGCTAATCTCACTATTGCCTGCAACAATTCCCCTCACCTACTCTCTCCCATGTTATGATATTTGCATGGATTCTCTTTGTCTCCTCAGTTCCTCAAAAGGCTGCACCAACATTTTACCACTTGCACCAGCTATAGCAGCCACGCCACCCACATTCACGTCAGCCAATTCCTCCATTTCTCTCAATCCAGGAGAAGATATACTAAAACAGAGCAGACCAAGCAAATATGGGTGGAGAGGTGGCAGTTGGCTGCTCACCCCCATAAGGGGAGAGTTCTGGCCCTTGAAGGAAAAGACTGAGACAGCTCATGTGGGATGTAGAGACACTATGCCTCAACCAACAAATCAATACAATACCACTCTTCCTTCCACAGTCACTCTCAGTCAGTCTCATTCATTGCATACCCCTTCTAATGACCAGCTGCAATGCTGCCTATGTCTTTCAGGTACAGCCAACATCTCTAGAACCTCCATGGAGAAATACCCAAGAGGCACATCCTGAACTTCTAAAGTCAAGAGTGCCAGGGTCTCAGAGGAAGCATTGGCAAAGGTCCCCCAACAACCAGTCTCAGTGGGAACATTAGGCCGAGAAAGTGTAGAACTGCAATCTATGGGCATTTCATTGTGACAGCTCTGCAGATGGCCGAGGAAGAAACACCCCACCCCAGGCTGCTAGCACATGAAAGACTACTGGAAACCAGGCACATGCTCAGCCCCACTCAGGGAAGGGACCCATAGAATCAGCATTCAGGGACTTCATCCACATGCAAAGGAAGGAACAGGAGCAGCAGACAGAATCTGTAATAGAGCAATGAGTTATGTGACTGTTTATCTGCCTCCATGGAGAGGATGTCAGTTGCTATGGAGAGGCAGGTCCAACATCCTCAGGGTCTGTTGGAGAAGTGCATGCACACGCCTGCCCTCCGTTTCTCCAGCCATTTGTCCTCAGGACCAAAGACTTTAAACAGTGGGGCAGGGAACTTGGCATGTATTGCCACACAAGGAGACAGGGTAGTGCCAGGAGTTACTCAGTTGGAGCATATACAGTACATGGCACTAGGTCGTACTGACACCATTGATCCTCAACATGCAACACCCTCATTCTTTTGCAGCCACTGTGCCAAAAGTTGAGCTGTCTATGTGTTGTCCAGCAATACCTGTGGCAGTGAGATGAAACAGATTAGAATGTGGGTAATGCATTAGGGTGGTCAGTGAATAATAACCTTGCAGTTCGGTGTTCTGTATAGTGCATGGGTCTATGTGCAATGGTCTTTCCCTTTAAAAGTCCTAACATTAGTGGGTGCTGCAGTCCCATGTCTAACAGGTTGAGTCACTTAACCCACCTACTCTGAATGTGGGCACAGCCATTCTCTTGCCCATTGTGCATTTTCCACTTACAGCATGTTCGAAGGTGACAGGGAGTGGTCCTTGGACAGTGGCTTGCTACTTCCATCTGAATGGTATCAGTGAGCCCCCAAACATCCAAATCCCCTTCCTGATATCCTTTCCAGTAAACCGCAAAGGCTTTAACACTCCTTCAGTTCCCACTCACCTGTCCACATGTGCTTACTCACCTTTCTCAGCCAGTCCCTGGCATATGAGGTGACCAGACCAATTCTAGTCATTCACTGCACTCCTTTGAAGCTAAAGTGCTCTTATCCATGGGCAAACTGCTCTCCCACCGCAAAGGTGACCCTGTTCCCAGCCATGTTGTACCGTATTCCCCTCCATTACAGATACTGTTGCCCACTTTCACAATTCTCATCTCCCCTTCTCTTTCCCTACTTAATCAGCACCACACTGCTGATTAGTTATCAAGAGCACAGAAGATGCTGTGAGATGCTCTCTCCTAATCTTCATGTTGCATTCTATCACCCAGATTGTTCAGACCCCAGGAAGATTCCACCCATTTGTTTCTTTGTTGATTTTTTTTAAATCTCCCCAACTGAAACAGTGGCTTCCAGCAGTTAGGAGTGTGAAAACATTTTCTCTATGCTGTAATGTTGTCCTCTTTTTGTACCTCAGACATTGGATAAAGTCTGTGTTGATCGTCTTAAGCTTGGTTGACTTTTTATTCCCATCTCTGGTGCTGTTTTTAGATTTCAACTCTGACTATCATCTCGATAGCTTTATTTTCAGTGTATGATCCTCTTTGAACTATAATATATCTGAAAATAAGTGTATTAGATATTCCAACTACAGCTCTATTTTGAATTAGTAAATCACCATAATCACATAATTATGACAGCATGTAAAGACCATTATTAATATTGTTAGCAGATTCTGCTGGAAGCTGTGCTCTTCTATTCAATTTTTCTCTCCATTTTATGACTAGTCCCTCATGTGAAGCAATTGTCAAACGTTATACCAAAGGTATCAATCTTTTAATTGCATTCTTCTGCTTTAGAACAAGATCAACTACACGACCTTTAGCATAAAAATGTGTTCATTTACTCTTCTCTGGGGTTGTCATGTGATCTTGAAGCTATTCTGGTTATCATGAATTGTTGCTTTCATATGGTAGTTTAATTTTTGGTCTAAAGTATTTGTAATTGTACAACAGCAGAGTGGTATAAAATTATTGTGCATTGTTACTAACCATTGTCATTCCTTTTAATTGCTATTTCACATTAAAATAGTTTACTTGAAATGCATTTTTTTAAGTGTATCTGTAGCTAATTTTGCTGTTCATTTATGCAATCACTTCAATTACATTAAATGTTGAGTGTACTTCAGCACATGTTTAACAATCTTTTTTGAATACTGGCTGGGATTTTCTGGGATTTTATCTTACAAATTGTCACTCCACCCTTTTTTTAATGAAACCTGAGAGCTCCTCATTTTTGACGGGAAATTCAAATTCCAAGATAGAGAGGGCATGTGTTGAGTCCTGGGGTTTCGACTAGCAAGGGAAGAGGGAACTTGTGTGCTGGTGAAGGGAATAAAAGTAGATTAAGTCCAGATCAGGAGAAAGCGGGGAACTGGATCCAAATTGAAGGATAGGTGACACGAGTTTGGAGTGGGAGAAGAAAGGAGTGGGCCTGGAGTGAGAGTAAAAAGTAGTAGGAGGTTTGGCAGCATATCTGAAGCAGGGAAGGGGAGCCGTCATGTCTGAAGAGTGGTTGTCAGGTTGTGGGGAGGAAGACAGGGGGGATGTCACAGTCTGGGGGCTGTAAGTAATCTGGGGAAGAAATATTGGGGGTGTATAAATATAGGATCAATTAAATAGTTACTCAGGAGTCACTTTTCCTGAGGAATTATTTGTTTTATTTTCTATTTTAAATAGAGACTGAAAAGAATTGATTGAAAAAGATTCAAGGTGTAAAAGTACTGCTCCATGGAATCTTCAATTTCTTGGCCAATTTCTTCAGACTTACCATGCAACGGGTCTCATCTACACTGGATAATGAATAATCTGGACTTGGAAAAATTCTGGGTCATAGTCATTTTGTTTTACATTGTGGGGCAATGAACTTAGATTCAGAAGCTTTGTATTTTTTTAAATTTTTTTAAATCTTCTTTGCCTTTTCAAAATCTTGCTTGAATTTCAGTCCATTAGAGTTGTACTTGTTAAAGTTTCAGGATATCCTAGGCTATTCTGAGAAATGAGAAAGGAGGTTGCTAAGCTGCTGGATATTTGCCTCCTCACTCTCCAAAGGAGTTGTACCGGAGGATTGGAAGGAGGCGAATGTTGTTCCTCTTTTCAAGAAGGGCAATAGGGAAATTCCTGGCAATTACAGACCAGTCAGTCTTACGTCTGAAGTCAGCAAAGTTTTGGAAAGAATTCTGAGGGATAGGATTTATGACTATTTGGCAAAGTATAGTGTGATTAAAGGCAGTCAGCATGGCTTTGTGAGGGGCAAGTCATGCCTCACAAATCTTATTGAGGAGGTGTCAAGACAGGTCAATGACGGTTGAGCAGTGGATGTGATGTATTTTGACTTCAGCAAGGCATTTGATAGGGTTCCCCATGGTAGGCTCATTCATAAAGTCAGGAAGTATGGGATACAGGGAGATTTGGCTATCTGGATTCAGAATTGGCTGGCTGACAGAAGGCAGAGAGTGGTTGTAGATGGAAAGTATTCTGCCTGGAGGACAGTGTTGAGTGGGGTCCCGCAGGGCTCTGTTCTTAGGCCTCTGCTCTTTGTCGTTTTTATAAATGACTTGGATGAGGAGGTTGAGGGGTGGGTTAGTAAGTTTGCAGATGACACAAAGGTTGGAGGTGTCGTCGATAGTATAAAGGACTACGGCAGGCTGCAGCGCAACATAGACAGGATGCAGAGCTGGGCTGAGAAATGGCAGATGGAGTTCAACCTGGATAAATGCGAAGTGATGCATTTTGGAAGGTTGAACTCGAATGCTGAATATAGGATTAAAGACCGGATTCTTGGCAGTGTGGAGGAACAGGTAGATCTGGGTGTACAAGTACATAGCTTCCTCAAAGTTGCCTCCCAAGTGGATAGGGTTGTTCAGAAAGCATATGGTGTTTTGGCTTTCATTAATAGGGGGATCAAGTTTAAGAGCCGTGAGGTTTTGCTGCAGCTCTACAAGTCCCTGGTGAGACCACACTTGGAATATTGTGTCCAATTCTGGTTGCTCTACTATAGGAAAGATACAGAGGCTTTGGAGAGGGTGCAAAGGAGGTTTACCAGGATGCCGCCTGGACTGGAGGGCTTGCCTTATGAAGAAAGGTTGAATAAGCTTGGACTTTTCTCCCTGGAGAGAAGGAAGAGAGGAAACCTGATTGAGGTGTATAAAATAATGAGAGGGATAGATAGAGTCAATAGCCAGAGACTTTTCCCCAGGGCAGGATTGACTGGTACGAGAAGTCATAGTTTGAAGATATTAGGAGGAAGGTATAAAGGAGACGTTAGAGGTAGGTTCTTTATGCAGAGAGTTGTGAATGCATGGAATGTGTTGCCAGCTGTGGTGGTGAAAGCAGAGTCATTGGGGACATTTAAGCGACTGCTGGACATGCACATGGATAGCAGTGAGTTGAGGGTCGCGTAGGTTAAGTTACAATATTTTACATTAGGATTAAATCTTGGCACAACATCATGGGCCAAAGGGCCTGTTGTGTGCTGTACTTTTCTATGTTTTATGATATCCTTTTGTTTCTACTGAAAATCTATTTTCACATGGCTAAAGGTTGTTAAATGTTTTAAAATGAAGAAATTCTGTAGGTATTTTTCCAAGATGGGGACAATGCCTGTAAATCAATGACATCATTGCTAAGCTATCAACTCAGCAAGTATGATAATGTTCTGGGAACCCGAGTTTGAATCCTGCCAGATGGAGGAATTTGAATTGGAAAAATCTAATGATGGCCATGACACCATTGTCGATTGTCAGGAAAAACCCATCTGGTTCAGTAATCTTTAGAGATGCAAGTCTACCATCCTTACCTAGTCTAGACTATCTTTTTCACAACATTCTTCTTCTCTGTGAGATTTTTTTCCTTTAAAATGCTTGTGCACTCTTATTGCAGTTATCAGACTATTTTTAGACATACAACAAATACTTGTTTTTAAATCAAAATAATACTTTTTAACATATAATTGCTTTAACTTCAAATGTTTCAGTATAATTAGACTTCTGGTTAAACAGATCTTTTAATGTGTAATCATTTTTCCAAAAATAATTTTACCAGCTTTTCTTGATAACAAAACTTTCATAATAATGCTCATTTACCAAATACAGTGATTTGTCTTCTTTTTGCCTCAGACTGGATTTTTTTTTTGTGGAAGAAATTTGACTCTTTCTTTAAGGGGTTTAACTTACCATAGGTGTCAAAAATTGTTTGCTTTAAAGCAAGTTTATGATTCAGATTCTTCTTCTTGTAGCTTTGGTGATACTCTTTATGATCTCCCCCAATATTTTGCACTCATTCTTTGAGCTTTTACAGGCAGGTTTAGTACTGTTATTACTACTCTGCCTTTCTTAACTGCTGGTTACTCATTTCACAGAAGCTGGCTGACTCTGTGAGCTTTAAATGCTCCCAAGATGGGTTGGTAGCATTTCAGCTGATGTTATTACTGGAGAAGTCAAATCCCAAATTGAAATCTGGCTTGATAGATCATATTTTGTTTATTTTTGGTTTAATGAAGTGGTCTTTCACTGAAAAACAAGCATGCAGTTTTACAAATTTGATTTTAAGAATAAACCCAATGTTACTGTGCAAAAAGAACAAAATTAAAATGGAATAACCCATATATTTATGTACACTTTTAAAGATTTTGTAATACTTAATAAAATATAATCTTATTAACTCCAACGGCATCCATTTTTAGTACATAAATGACAGAAAGGATTCCCTTCTCTATCACATGAATAGGGTTTAACTTCATACATATTTCAATTCTAGGTCTTAAGAATTTGGTATCCTCTTCATTGAGTCTTAAAAAACTGAGCTTAGACTTTCTCTTCTTCAAATAATATTTTCAAGGTTTTAACTAAACACTTCTGGACTGAAATTTTCAAACTAAACTCCTTATACCATGGTAACCTATTTGTTAAGTGTTAAATGAATTTCCTTCTTCAGGAGCAACTATTTCATACATCAAGCTTCTACCAAGACTTGCGCAAAGTGAAATTCAAATCCAAAGTGAAATTTTCTTCAAGTTATTGGTATTTTCCTAAGCCAAAATAACTCCACAATTCAAAATCCTTCAAACTGAAACATAATGCATAACTGTTTACAATGAAAGTTTCCATATTTCCAAAGGACCCAGAGTCTTGTTCTCTCAATAGGGAGAAATGACTGGTTTAACCTGAGGGTCACCATGCCTCAAGTGAAGGGTGGGATTGAAAAGTCAAATCCTTCATGGTGACTTAAGCTTATAGCAGAATTGAACATCGCTGTACATCACAAATCTGCCATCCAGTCAACTGAGGTAACCAACTCCTTTTTTTGTGGAATTCACTCAACAAAAGCAAAGCTTCATTATTCTCCAGCAACTCTCTCTCTCATACCAAGTTTTAAAAGAAGTCTCCATGGCCATGGAAATACTTAGTTTTAAACATTAAACCTCTTCATAGACATAGACAAAATTACATGCGCCTCTACTTCAAAATCCAATATCTTAATATAAATGCTGTTAGAATGTATATAAATCATAAACATTGTAACACAATAGGTTCTGGTTATATCTATCAATACCATCTGAGATTCATTATCTAGATTGACTGCCATCAATTCTTCTTGCTAATAGTATTCTCAGTTACTGACATTAAATTGCAGAAGATGCCAACATAAAGTCTGCGGCAGGTGAGAGGAGTAGTCTGAAACACAGGAGAAGGTTTTTACATTGCACTTAATAGCTAGGTACTTTCCATCTGAATTACAGATGCCTTTCAGTTGTTCATGTGATGCGGGCATTGCCGGTTAGACAGTATCTACAGACCATACCTAATTGCCCTGTAGATAATCGTGGCAAACACCATATTTGAACTTTTGGAGTGCATGGGGTGTAGTGACAATCAACATGCGCTTAGAAAGCAAATTCCAGTATTTTGATCTAGCAACATAAATGGAGCAGTGGTAATGGTGTGTGATGTACATGCAGGTGGCAGTGCTCTTATCTTTTGATGTAGTACAGGTTACGGATTTGGAAAGTGCTTTTGAAGGAGGCTTGGTGAATTTCCTGATGTGTAGACAGTATACACCACTGACATTGTGCAATGGTGGTGAAGAGAGTGATGTAGAATATGGTGGAGTATGGTGTATTCTTTATTCTAGATACTGCCAAGTATATTGAGTGTTGTTGGAGTTGCACCAATCCAGGCAACTATTTAGCACATTGCCGGGCTGATGTTGGAACATTACTAGAAAAGCTTGGTAAGGGGTGTGGCTAGTTCTAGAGCACTAGTCTTCAGTACTATAGCTGGAATAATATCATGGCCCATAGCCTATGCTGTGTCCAGTATCTTTAGCCATTCCTTGATATCATGTTGGGTGAAGGAAATGAACTGAGAACGGGTTTCTGCGATGTTAGGAGAAGCAGAGATGGGTTATCATGGGTTCAAGATGGAAATTCTTCAGCTTTGGGCTCCTCAATCATTGAGGAGAGGGATATTTGTTGAGCCTCCTCCTCATTCTCCTATTATGTAATTTTCTTTAATCAGTTCCAAATCCACTTTCCAAATCCATGACCTCTCTTGTCTGGAAGGTTTTGGATAGTTAGTGGGCACTGACTCAGTGGGCCAAGCAGCTGTTTTCTGTGCTGTGGAGCTCTTTGACTCTCTGGTATCAGATACATGCATGGACATATCACCATCTGAACGCTCCCCTTCGAGTCAGACAGCTTCCTAATTTGAAACTCAATCACTATTTTCTCACTGTCGATGGATCTGTATCCTGGAACTCTCTCCCTACCAGTGTTACAGAACCAGATGAATTGCTACAGTCCAAGAAAATAGCTCACCACCCCTTTTTCAAGGCCACATTGAGATGGGAAGCAATTGCTCACTTTGCTAGTCATAATATTAGCAGCTTAAACAAATGAAAAAAAAAGGGATTGTCAATCTCCTTGACTTTTAAATACCTTTCATAGAGAAAGTGAGGACTACAGATGTTCGAAAGCAGAGTCGAAGAGTGTGGTACTGGGAAAGTGCAGCTGGTCAGGCAGCATCCGAGGAGCAGGAGAAGCAGCACTTCGGGCATAAACCTGAATGAAGATGAAGGGCTTATGCCCAAAATGTCGACTTTCCTACTCCTTGGATGCTGCCTGACCAGCTGTGCTTTTCCAGCACCACATACCTTTCATGGATCTTCTTTCAAAAGTCAAGATGTTTATTGATACATCTTACTTTATTCAATATACTGGGAGGATTTCTGCACAGCCAAATCAATGTTTCAACTAGTGCCAAAACACAAAAACAAAGAACTGCAGATGGTGGAAATCTGGAACAAAAATAAACATTGCTGGAGAAACTCAGCCAGTCTGGCAGAATCATTTTTTATATATAGCTACTGTCCTTCAAGAATAATTTTTGTCAAATCAAAACATTATTCTTCACCATTGTATCAATTTGGTTTGTTGATTTCAATGTGATTTCATCCTTGATAAGTAAGCAATATAACTCCATTTGATTTCACCTCTCCCCCTCTCCAAACCTTTGATGGCTTGCATTTCTCTTAATGGGCTTTTCACATGAGTTAATCAAATGGAAAGCATGGGCAATTTGCTGGTCATAGAATAACAGTGTGGAAAAAGGTCATTTGATCTATCAAATCCCCACCCACCTACAAAAGAGCATCCAGCCCAGACCCATGCACCCCACCCTATCCCATAAGTCTGGAATTACCATAGCTAATCCATCTAGTCTGCTCATCCCTGCACAAGACAGGACAATTTAGCAAGACCAGTCCATTCAATCTGCGCATCTTTGCACTGTGGGAGGAAACCCACACTGAAACAAGGAGAACATGTAAATTCTACACAGATAGTACCCCAAAGCTGGAATCAAGCCAAGGTTCCTGCTGCTGTGAGGCAGCAGTGTTAATCAATGAGGAACTCTACTGTCTTTTTTCTAAGTATTTTAGAAGTAAAGCTAGTAGTGTTAGTCAATAAATATACCATAGGTGATGGGATAAAAGAAGTGTTTAGTTGCATGTAAGAGCTCTTTGGGATATAAAAATGACCAGGAGAAACATATTCAGAAGGCCCAGTTTCAAGTCCTACCTATTCTATAGCAGTGTTATAACAATTCTGAACTGGTTGGTTAAAAATGACCAACAAAAAACAGGTGCTATGAAGGCTTTCCTTGTTAGAGATCATTTTATAAGATCATATATTTGTAAATTACTTTTTCATACGATTTTAACAGGGAGGTTTTATATACAGAGTTTGTCCATAATACTACTCATAGATTTTGCTTCTCCCTGCAACAACTCCTTAGGAGGGATGGAACAAGAAATATCACTTTTGTAATTGACTAAAGAGCTACTAAAAACTATGTGAAGTACAGGGTCATATGATGTTTGTTTCAGGACAGTTAAAAAAGTATTTTTCTTGGAAAGCTCGATCCAATAACTTGCTTTCATAATTAGCAGCTACAACTTGCAGTGTTATTTCTTTAGATATTTTTTAGAATCATGTTTTCTGCATGCATTCCTGACCTGGTTGTCTACTCTACACCAAGTCATGTTAGTCATAAGCAAATCTCACCTTTTTAAACCCTCCCTTTGAACTGAGCTAAGACAAAATATTGTAAACAGTAAAGCACTGTTTATTTCTTGTTATGTTCCATATACAGTAACTTCAGCATTCAATCATTTTAAAATATCTTTTGTATGTCATTCAATCATCACGCTCGTAGCCCAGCTCTCTCTTCACTTGATCTTTGTATCTCAATTTTCCAAAGTTCATTCTGCCTCTAGTATTTGAGAACAGCCTTATTTAGTCATTATTAACATCCTCCTCATTTATGTGCAGGATTCTTCTTTTCCATCCTTGATCTTGCCATGGCATTTGAAAAAAGCCTCTACTCTTCTGTTCTTATAATCAGCTCCTAAGTGTTCAAGACTCATTCTAGGTCCCTGAAAACAACATCAGCAGGCATCAGTTTGGATTCCATGTTCATGCAATTTGGTACCCAGCTCTGCATTCTCCTCCATAACCTCAACTTCATTTCCCATCTACTTGTCTTAAATTTCAATTTAACATGAGCAAAATATCTATTCTGTTTCACTCTTTTGAAATACACTAGCATTCACCCTCATTGTTTCCCCTTTGGGTTCAATTCCCCTAATGTAAACTTAAGTGAGGGTGGCTGTATCTATATTAGCACAAAACTCTCAAACTCCCTTTCCAAACCTTTCATTTTGCCAGTGTCATAGACATGTCACATAAACCTTATCATTGCCTTCAGTTACTCCCCCTAACTATCTTCCAATGTTCACTATATGTGTTTATCTTTGTAAAACCTTTCAATATATTAAAAAATCTATAGTCTTTGGCATTGCTGAATTTCAAGTACAATAGGCTCATGCATCCTAAGATATATGTTAAAAGTCAGACTTATGTTTTAATGGCTTCCCAATAAAATTTGCTGCCTAACCTTGGCTTTAACCTCAGCATTTAAGTTCTCCCTTGTGAAGAATTTGCTTCTGCTTCAGTTAATCTCTGTTAAAGCTGTCAAATTCTGGTAGAAAAAGTTGATCCTTTGAGGACAACAGTTCTATTTCTGTACCAAAATATCATAGTTCATATTGAACTGGAAACACTCTGATACCAGTCTGAGAGCACCCTTTTCATTATTTTATATTTCTTTCTTGCCCTGCTCGACATTTTTTCAAAGCTGATACTCATCTCTCTTACTCTTTGTCTTACTGTGATGTAGTTCTTTCTCTATGTCCATTAATTTCAATCTCTGATTACTTCATGTCCTCTATTACTGGTTTGTCCAACAGTGAAGATGTTTGTTAGTTGATAGAAAAATACAAAGGACCCTAATATGAAGCTTCCAACGTGTTTTCAATGTTAATGAAGATTGTCGTGCCTATTTTGACATATACAACTCAGATATTGCATTTCAGTGAAATTCACACAATTATTCATTTTATAGTTCCACTGGGATAGAAATTGAACATGGTCAACTTTCGACAATATTGATAAATGTTATGCACAATGCATTAAGTTATTAAGCACTAAGCAAGAAGCTATTAAATACAATATTTTATCAAGAAGTTTTGCTCATAACCAATAGGAGAGGAAAAGGACCTTAACATGCTTGCAGACAAAATGGAGGAGAAATTCATGAAGTAGGGTGAGGAGAAGATCAGAAGGACTGGCAGAGACCTCAGATTCCATCAAAATATTTGCTGCAGTGTAACTCATGACAGCAACAGACCAATGCACACTGAGTTAGAAATAACTGAAGAGCAAAGGCCCAAGGTTAAAAGATAATCTTAATAATGGCATGACCCACTCTTCAGATTTGCCAATACTTTCAGTTGTTAAGTCTTTAGCTCCTTTCACATTACTGCGGAAATGTGGCAATTGCAATCATCTGAATAACTTGGGTACGATTATGTCACTTTCTGGAATCATGATCAACAACAGAGGTCCACGAGTGATGTGTAATTCTAGTCTTATAGGACAAGCCAGGGAATTCCTAGAGGCATGGCACTCATCAACAGATTCAATCAATAAGCACATCGACCTGGAGCCAATATACCGGCCACTGCATAGGACAGCTGGAACTGACAACCGGAAGCGGCAGATACAAATCACTATAAATGCCGGAGGAAACATCATAGAAGCGCTTCACAGGAGGCTCCCAAGCACTGAGGATGTCACCTAAACAGGGGACGAAACATCTGCAACACAAATTCCCAGCTCGGCGAACAGAACCACAACAATTCTAGTCTTGTTAGTCTTCTTAGTGTTGTTGGGGAACCAAAACCAGAATCTACAATCCGCAAATCTGAGTCTCATTTTCTGACTTCTAAAAGAACTTGGGAATTTAAGATTCCTGCGGCCAGTTACCTATATAGGCATGAAACAAGGTTGTCTAATCCCTTCATATAGAATTCCCAGTTCAATTTTTCTCCACACCTCGGGCATGGAGTATTGAGCAAATCTCAGGAAGATAACGATTATAACAATAAATGTGATTTTAAAACATCCAAAACAACAAATTAATTATTTAAATGATAAACATTTTATAAAGTGGTAAGCGGTTGAATTAATTAATAAAACCATTTTTTGGTATTTAGTTTGTGAAGAGAGCTTGAGAGATGCAGACTCGATCTCAAATACTGATCACTGAGGCTGAGCTCAGGAATTGTGTTTAACTATCACTGACCTTGCTTTCAAGGGGACAGTGTGAAGACAGAAACATTGGGAATGATTCTGGACTTTACAAGCAAGTTTACCTTTCAGGCAACTGTGCAGCATGTTGTATAAGCACAGCGTGGAGTTATCATTCATATTAAATAAATAAAGGATGCTTTTTCTATAAATTAATTATTATACAATTAAATGCAGTCACTGTTGGCTTTAGTCTATAACAATAAAAGTCTTAAAATGGTAAATCTTCTCACGAGATGCTCTGAACTGGAATTTGGAAATTCAAGTCTCTTTTTAAAAAAAATATTGGCCTTGACAGGAATCGTGATACTTCTTAAGATGTGGAGTGCCCATTTCAGGTGCACTTCAACAGTTGAAGGAAGTGTCTCACTACTTCCTGTTTCAGAATGCTGGTTTGTCAGTGATGTGCACATCTCAGGAAAGGTTAAATCTGGCCTTATTGTCATCAGACTACCTGTCACAGATACAAGTGATAGAATTACCAGTGTTAGAAAGATGGCTGACAAATTTCTAGGGAAAATTTCAACCAACTCATGTTTGACAGAACCTGTTTATGTCATTGGACATCTCATTAATTTCAAATGTGGAACATAGGAGGACGTCACTGTCTTTTCACATTGTTCACACTTATGAAGTAGCAGAAATTACAGCTTATAGTTACAGAAATGAAATTACATTATCTTGGTGGAATAGTTCTCAAGATTAAAGGTATGCTACAAGCGCAAAGAGTCTAATTTACTAGATAATGCATTTGTCATTCCGTATTCAAGAAACCTCACTCCTGAGCATGCAAACATGTCTTAACCACAATCTTCTTGAAGTAGCAGAGAAAGTCCAACTAGTTACAATGATAACAAACAGACCAAGAGGGATCAATTGTGCCAAATCTGTTTAAGGACAAGCCATTCAGAGAAAAGTAGTCCAGGAACAAACAATTGTTGAACAACTGCTCAGGGAGTAATTGATAGAGTTACTCATTGGGCTTCATAGATTCATCAAGGAAGCAAAAAAAGAAAACAAATAATCTATTGAGATTATCTATTGTAGTGATTATAATGATGTCAGACAGCTGGATCTCATAGAATATGAGTTCCCTGATTGGAACTGTTAATCTGGTCCCATCGGAGATCCCTGACTGAGAGATGAAAAGAGGAGTGTCAGAGAGTTTGGCATTCTGAGAGCTGGCTATGGAGGGGAGTTGCTGGTAAGTGTCTCTTCCCTAGGATGGGGAATTTCTAGGATGGGGTCACATTTTTAAGTTGAGAGGAGAGAAATTTTAAAAATACATGAGAGGTAATCTTTTTACACAGACGGTGGTTCACATGTGGAATGAGGAAGTGGTGAATGTGGGCTCAATTACAACGCTTAAAGGACATTTGGATAAGTACATGAATAGGAAAGGTTTGGATGGATATGGACCAGGAGCAGAGAGGTGGGACTAATTTATTTTGGGATTATGTTCAGTGAGGACTGGTTAGACTGAAAGGTCTGTTTCTATGCTGGTGTACTGTATGACTGTTCATGTGTAAATAAAGGGTGACAGGATACCAGCCTTGTGGAGTTATTTCACCGATGATGACATACGAAATATGTTCCATATGGGTAAGAAGAGCCAGTGACCAGTGAGCTAAAATAGGGTCAAGTAAACTCAACAAGAGTAAAAGTCGTTTGGGAATACACAGCTATTTGCTAGTATTAGGTTGAAGGAAGACTCAACCAAAAATCCAGTGAATTGGCTGAGAACATATTCTTCAAGAGTTGGTGACATTTTATAAGCACAGTTAACCTACTAGTGTTTGACGGTTATTCCAGCTTTCCTTTGGTAAGATTTCCTGGAAAGGTTGCACAAGGGACATGTAGGGATTGTCAGCTATACAGCCACACATTGTAACATTGAATTCTTCACTGTCTTCTATTACCTTTGTATGGTATGATCTGTCTGTACTGCACACAAAGCAGAACTTTTCACTATACCTAGGTACGTTTGACAATAATAAGTCAAATCAAATCAGAGCTCGGTGAGTTGTGTGTTGGACAGGGTTTGTAACATAGATTGAAGATTTCATATCTAATTGTTAACTCTGCAGTCATGCAAAACTGTCAGGACTGGAAAACAATCCGATCATCCCTGAAAAATATTCAGACAGAAACTAGCAACATTTGTGAGAAGATACAATCAGGGACAAAAAGAATGACCGAAACAATTCATTGAGTTCACTGATCAATCTTTAACTGAAGTTGTTCAGGCATCAATACAGCCTGGTGGGCAAACTGTAATTGTAGATTTGTCTCCAACATAGGGCTGGCTCTCTTCCATGAAGATGGGTCTTGCAGGTAAGGGCAGATCTTCTCCTGGGTCTTCTTCCATTGCTGCATGCTCTTCTGTTGTTAGTCTTCACTGAGGAGGGAGCTTCCAAGTATGTGCTTTTATCTCCTCACTCTGGACTTTCTGTGACCTTTAGCTAATGGGGTCATGTATGGGGTTCAAAGCATTCAGTAGGGTTGTGCCAACACCCCTCACTATTAGAATCCTAGAATCCCTACAGTGTGGAAACAGGCCCTTCGGCCCATGTGCACACCAATCCTCTGAAGAGTAACCCACCCAGACCCATTCCCCTACCCTGGTACTCTACATTTACCCCTCAGTAATGCACCTAACCTGCACATCCCTGAACACTATGGGCAATTTAGCATGGCTAATTCAACTAACCTGCACATCTTTGGATTGTAGGAGGAAACCGGAGCACATGGAGGAAACTTACACACACATGAGGAAAATGTGCAAACTGCACATAGACAGTTGCCTGAGGCTGGAATTGAACTTGGGTCCCTGCCACTGTGAGGCAGCTGTGCTGACCACTGAGCCACTATGCTGCCATGCCAGGAGGTGTAAAGTGCACATTCTCAGGCACTGGCTAGAAGTCAAGTTGCCAAAATGTCTGATTGATACTTCTCCAATACAGAATCCTTGGGCTCATTGGAACTGACCTCTCCAAACCTTTGTGACCACTTTGACCCTGGTTTCCAGCGTTCTCTGTAGCCAAAGGCTGTTGGCCCCTATTTAATTTAATTTGGTCAATTTTCTCCCGTGGTGGGTCAGTTAAGAAAGTTCAATCTTGGGTCTACGGCCACTTAGCCACACAGGCCAGCTTATTCAGGCTGCTCAGAAAAGTTAATTACTTTCCATTTTTGTGTTGTTCAATTAACTGTATGATGTTATGATTAACCACACTTTATTTTGATGACAAATGGTACATCACACGCTCAGTGCACTATATCTGGCTTAAACAGAACTTCAGCCAGACATCCTCTGACACCAGTTACAACATTTAAGGTAAATACATGTTTCCCTTCATTAAACTTAGAGGCCATTAAGATAAAGCCCAGTGATTGTCTAAAGATTAGGCTATGATCCAATAGACATGCCAATAGGGCAAGTTTCATAAATGTTTTTTCTCATTTCTGCTAATGTGGCAAATTCAGGTCTGCTACCAACAGTCATCAAGTCTTGCACACACTTCTGGCCCCTGCAAATAGCATTTACTGCCTTTGGTTATGTGCCAACCTGTCCTGCAATGAGTTAAATGCATCAATTGGTGTAATGCAATCTGCTTGGGTGATGTGGCATTGTGGGTAGTTGGAAGCGCATGTAGTTAGTGAGATGTAGGGTTTGGGGTTTACAACAATGTGTGAGGGTGCAGAGAAGCATGGAATGTATTTGAAAATGTATTCACTTACATTGATCATCATTAAGCAAAGTGCAGTATTGAATCCTATCATCTGGTTATCTGCTCCCATTGCATTCTTGAGTGTCTGATTGGATCCCCATAGACACAAACATCTCTTTTTATTTTTACCTCCATCACCAAAACCTCCTGCGCAGTGTCTGAAAATATTGGGTCTCATCTGCTCCATATTTTGCTGGTGGTTATTGTTTGCCAGGTCAGAGTTGCTACTATTGGCCTAACTACTGGAATCTGCTTCAAGCACACTGCACCATTTTTTAACCAGTGCAGAATATGATCTAGCAGTACTAGCCAATCATGATGTTGACCTTCTGTCAATGCATCTAGTCAATCAGTAAATGATGAACATTAGCTTGATGCCAACGTCTTTGAAATGAGCTGACAGAACATGGTTGATATGCTGATGGAGAGTCACTGGATTCTGTTTTCTTCCCACAGATGCTGCTAGTCCTGCATAGTTTCTCCAGCAATTTTTGTTTTTTTGACTTTGATTTCCTGTATCTGCAATTTTTTTGTTTCATATGTAAGGTAGATATGCTGCCTCCATTACATTCAACAGTCGGGTTAATCAAATATTGCTATAAGATTTAACCCCTGAACTATTGCTGCTGGGTCAGGAAATGAGAACAAAAGAGATGTAGCCTAAAAATAATAACACAGTCTTTCAAGCATATGTTTCAGTAGTATTTCATAATATAAGGATAAGCAAAGGTTTAGAGCTCTTCTTCTGCAAATGTTAATTGATGCTGGGTCAATTGTTAACTTTAAATCTATATTTGATAGCTTCCTTTCAACCAAAGTAAAATATTGTGCAGAAAAGAGTTTGATCACAATTCAGCAATGTTTTCATGAAATGGTGAAACAGCCTCTAAATAGCTTGTTGATGTTCCGATATTCCAAAATAAAGCATAGTAAAACACCAGTTTGATAAAGAGGCTTTCATAGGATGCAAATGTCACTGGAAAGGCCAACATTTGTGCCTATATTTAACTACAGTTGAGGAATGGTGGAGAGTCACTGCATTCTGTCTGAGTCCATTGCACCCACAGTATCATTAATAAGGAAGTTCCATGTTTTTGACCTCGCAACATTGAAGTCAGAATGTAGTTCCAAGCAGGATGCTCTGTGGCTTGGAAGAAAGGTTATAGTAAAGGTGTGTCTACTACTTTGCATAATATTGAGGACTTACGCATAAAACCTAAAATAGATAATCTTCTCAGTCCTTCTGCCTGAAACTGGATTGCAAACTCCACATAGACAATTGCCCAATGCTGAAATCAAAACTGGGTCCCTGGCTCTGTGAGGCAGCATTGCTAACCACTGAGCCACCATGTAAAGTGCACATTCTCAGGCACTGGCTGGAAGTCAAGGTACCAAAAAGTCTGACTGATACTTCTCCAATTCAGAACCCTCAGGCTGGTTGGAACTTGCTTCTGCATTGATGTGCTGAGCTTCCCCATTTTTTAGATTAGATTAGATTACTTTACAGTGTGGAAACAGGCCCTTCGGCCCAACAAGTCCACACCGACCCGCCAAAGCGCACACACCCAGACCCATTCCCCTACATTCACCCCTGTACCTAACACTACAGGCAATTTAGCATTGCCAATTCACCTAACTTGCACATTTTTGGACTGTGGGAGGAAACCGGAGCACCCGGAGGAAACCCACGCATTGTTAGGTTTCAGGAGGTTTACGGATGTTTAAAAGGAATTGAAAAGGTATGAAGGTTGGATTATTATTTAGTTTGCAAAGGGTATTCACTGCACTCAACAAATGGATCTTAGAATCACAAAGCTATTACAATGATAAAGGGACTATTCAGCCCATCATGTCTGCTCCAGTTATCTGAGAATTTTGGCTTAATCTCATTCTCTCATCTTTTCTCTTCATCCTGCACATTTATATTAAAAAGACTCAAATCCTTTTGAATGCCTCAGTTGAACCTGCCTCCACCACACTTTCAAAAATTTCAGACCGTAATCACTCACTATGTGGGGAAAGCTTTTCATAGAATCCCTACAGTGTGGAAACAGGCCATTTGGCCCAACAAGTCCACACCGACCCTCTGAAGAGTATCCCATCCAGACACATTCCCCTATCCTATTTCTCTACATTTAGCCCTGACTAATGCCCCTACCCCACACATCCCTGAACACTATGGACAATTTTAGCATAGCCAATTTACCTAACCTGCACATCTTTGGACTGTGGGAGGAAACTGGAGCACCCAAAGGAAACCCATGCAGAGACATGGGGAGAATGTACAAACTCCACACAGTCACCTGAGGTTGGAATCAAACCTGGGTCCTTGGTGCTGTGAGGCAGCAATGCTAACCACTGAGCCACCATACCAACTGTCTCATTGTGAACTTGCTCCTTTTGCAAAACATTTTTAACCAGTTCCCCCAAACTCCCCACCTCAAATCTCTTAGTAGCAGGAATTTGTTTTCCTTTATATTCTGGCCAAACTCCTTATAACTTCTATCTGATGTCATCTTAGCCCTCTTCTTCCAGGGAAAGCAGTTCCAACTTCCATAATCTGTTCTTATAAGGGTGTAGGTTTGCTCGCTGAGCTGTAGTTTTGATATCCAGACGTTTCATTACCTGGCTAGGTAATATCATCAGTGGCAACCTCCAAGTGAAGCGAAGCTGTTGTCTCCTGCTTTCTATTTATATCTTTGTCCTGGATGAGGTTCCTGGGGTTTGTGGTGATGTCATTTCCGGTTCATTTTCTGAGGGCTTGATAGATGGCATCTAGATCTATGTGTTTGTTTATGGCGTTGTGGTTGGAGTGCCAGGCCTCTAGGAATTCTCTGGCATGTCTTTGCTTAGCCTGTCCCAGGATAGATGTGTTGTCCCAGTCAAAATGGTGTTTCTTTTTCCCTCTGTGTGTAGGGCTACGAGGGAGAGAGGGTTGTGTCTTTTTGTGGCTAGCTGGTGTTCGTGTATCCTGGTGGCTAACTTTCTTCCTGTTTGTCCTATGTAGTGTTTCTGGCAGTCCTTGCATAGAATTTTGTAGACGACGTTGGTTTTGTCCATTGGATGTACTGGGTCTTGTAAGTTTGTTAGTTTTTGTTTGAGAGTGTTGGTGGGTTTGTGTGCTACTAGGATTCCGAGGGGTCTTAGTAGTCTGGCTGTCATTTCTGAAACTTCTTTGATGTATGTTCTTATAACTTAAGTTTCTCACCCCTGGAGTTATTTTCATAAATCACTTCAGAATGATATCCAATGTGTCCATGTCTTTTTTAAAGTGTGATACTCAGAACAGTTTTAAATTTTCCTGCTGAGGTTTATCCTAGATAAGTTCAGCATAACTTTCCTGCTCTTGTGCCTTCCAGCTCTTGTGAAGTTAGTCTTGACTCACATAGAGTCAGCAGTTTGAATGAGATCAGATGGTCCGCAACACTTTTACAGATTAACAGTGATAATATGACAATCGAATATTCAGATACTTTTAATTTACTGTAGCAGAAATCTCTATAGATTCATATAACCAAGTTAGAGATAACCAGTGCTTTTTCAGTCCCCAGGTTCTTTGTAACTTTTCCAGCACTGATTGCGTTTGGATTCTTACATGTAGATCTGACAATGGGCTCTCCAGATCTCTTGTATGCACGAATTCTATTGTATTAGTAATTAAGTTTTGATAGTTACAATCAACTTTATTGGACTTACATAGCTATATACTAACTTTTTGTTTGTATTTAGGTCATATTTAAAAAACTTTTCCCAAAGCTCCATGAGTTTCATGAAAATTAGAATATAACAAAGTGAAATACATCATTTAGTTTCATTCAAAAAGTGCAGCAAAACTTTATCTGAGATATTCAACCTTCTGCTCACAGTTTATGCTGCTCATATGTCCTGCTATTTCGTTGACATTAAACATATTCTGCAAGAATTAAAGTTTGGAGTTGTTGGTTTGTATACATATGCACCATAATACTCCACTCACAGTCAGTTTGTGTCATCTACACCATTGGCACTCCACAATCATGCTTTGTGAGCATAGAATAATCTCCTCTTTCCCTTTACTATTATTCCAAACTGGGGAACTTTTTTTTTGTAATATCTGCATGTACGTTTTAATGGAAATCCTGCTATGCTGGGTAGACTCATAACCTTTGAGAAGCATAACATTCTGATTCCAGTATTGAATTGAAGTGATGTTACATACCAAGTGCCTCTATTCTCATTTGTCATTGAGTATTTTCTGTAGTTATCTGATAAATGGGGACTTTATTTTTATGAAGATCATTTAAAAAGTAACTTTTAAAGTTACTGCTTTTAAAGTTGCTGATTTAGTTGCACTCGTATGTGTTGTTTTCTTTTTTTTTTGGTGAGTTTTGGAATAGCAAATTGCAAAATACCTGAGGCCTTCATTTACAATTATTCCACTGCCAAATATGTTTGCTGTACTTAAAAACATATGCCAAGTTCATTAAACAAAATAATAGGAAGAAACTACAACATAGTAGGCATTTGTCATGTTGTATGGTGGAAGGAATATGAAGAATGGAAGACAGACAAATGAAGATTGATGTTCTTCAGGAAACAAAAAGTCTTTGCACATCAGGAACTATACATGTGATACAATAGTATCCTGGAAGTACAATTTTCTGACAATGATAATATTTAAAATACATTTTAAACTTTAATCTAATAGTTTCTTGTTAATTTTGTTCTATAGATATATCCTTTTCTTAAAGACAATGGCAATATGATGAGATTCAAAAGACTAGGCATCATGATTTTTCCATTCTACCAAATAGCGAATCAACCTTTATAATTAAACGTGACAAGCTGACAAGTAAAATGAATGTAAACCGTTATACTTATATGAATTTTTGTGTCATATTGTGGTCTGGGTGGTTCTTTTCTCTTTGTCAATAGCTGAAGGCTCATTTCTCTTCTCGGTAAACATGTTTTATATTGAGGCCTTCAGACAGTTCTCCTTCGCCCTAGTGAATTTGCTGATTAATTTTTGATGCTCATCTTAATTAACACCCCAAAGGAAGTCTTGATTTTTTAGCCTATGTTCTGTATAAAACAAGTGAATCTGAAGAATGATGACCTAAGGAGACAGGCGCACTCCCAGTGACTGACATTCCTAGAACATGAAATATCTCACAAGTCATGACATGGTCAGGCAATGCCTAGGGAAATTGCAGTCCTTTAATCAGGGCAAAAATTAGGTTCATATTAGTCTAATTTCATTTCCTTTGCTACTGACAGAGAATGGACAATGCAGATTCTACTCGACAGTTGAAACATGCTATCCTTGTGCCAATACTGGTGCCATAGGCCTCAATTATTCATTTTAGTATTTACTTTGAGACACCGGTGATGGATGAGGTGGAAACAGAGATGAGATTAATTGGAAGTCCTCATAATGAAATTTAAACCTTAATTAACTGGCAGAAGAAATACAATGTCCAAAAGGAATGGACAATATAGGGACATTAGTTCCTTAAGCAAATGTGTTTAGTCTGTAAGGATTGGTGATTTTGTTTAAGAGTGAATTTCCTAAAATTTTCACAGGCAAAGTGTTTCTAATTAACTTTATTGAAAGCCCAGAAATACTGTGTCCCATTTTTTTCATTTCCTGTACTTTATGTTAAGTTTAAGAAACAGAACTACACAGGAAACCAACTGTTGCATCTTAAGTCAAAGATGTATAAAGACTTGACCTGGGACCACAAATGCTTTCAGGCTTTTGTTATCAAGTTGCCATGGAAAAGGTTAGTTCTCAAACTCCATAATGAAATAAACTGATAGACACAAGCTCACTGGGTTCATTGCTGCCTATGACATCTATGATATTTCTACTCTGTTCATGTTATTTAATTTAAATTTAAGCAAACATAAACTAATATGTTAAAATATTACTTAGAAGCATATGTCAACTTATACCATAGTGAACTTAAACAGTCAACAAATTGGTATACCTATCACAATTATGCATTTCTAATAGACCTGTAAATGTATTTGCATACTTAATGCATACTAAATTGATTTTTAAGTAATGTATCATTAAAACAATTCAGGTTTATATAAGATACATAATCAGCTTCCTCTTGATTTTCCTCTGCTGTTTTGTTTTTCTTAATTCACTTTAATAGTTTTTATTAGCATGAATATCTATCTCTTCTATTTTTTGCCTTTAATTTTAATTTTCAGCAATTAGATATCCACAGGCAGTAGAGTATAATAAATGCTTAAACCTGTGCTATTTACTCCAAAAGTAATTTTTAAATCACTTGTCAAAAATCATTGCACAGTTTCTACACTGCACTGACTTAATTCTACCTTTTTCTTCCTTCTAATGAACAGATGAAGTAATTTGCTTCATGATATATCCATATTTACTGGGATCAAAAGTGCCACTGATATTTATTGCCAAAGATCTGTATAAGTAGGGATACATCCTTAAAAACACAATAGGGTACACTGCTCAAGTGAAGACTTCTTATATGTTGGGTAACTAAATCACAAAAGTTTGCAGGACATGAGTAGATGTTGCATTTCTACATCCCGTTCTTTTTAAATCAAATGTCCTGTTTTTAAATAAATTCCACTCTATGCAGAGAAAATTGTGGACATTTTGTTTTCCAGGACATTAGAAGTTACTTTCATAAAGTGACTAGGATTTATACTAGAAATAATTCAGTTTGGCAATGACATAGTATGCTTGAAATCTGATGGAGCTTGAGCTCAAATTATTTTCTGTTTATTTCATGGAAACCATTCAACAGGACACTCCTGAATTCAGAATCTTGGTCTATCTGTCTGAACAGTTAATAATATTCTTAAAATATTTTCTTGTTTCATTAGGATAATAGAAATTTAACACAGAAAAGATGTAGCAGCAAGATTAATTTTAATGATGAAATCACGTGAAATACATTCAGTTTGCAAAAACAAGTGACAGCACTTCTAAAGTACTACACGGACATTTTCAGGCATCCTGAGGTCATGAAAGGGTTTGATATTTGATATTTTATAAGCACATTAGTTTAACCTAGTCCATAAGTAGCAGCTTTGTCTATTAATTTGAATTAACTGAATGCTGTTCACTCCAATATCCGGTTATTTATTTTTAGAGACAGATCAGATACCATACATTCGTATGTTTTAATTTAAACTCTATATAATTGGATTCTTCATTAAGTTGTACACTGACGGTCTCAGAGAGTGTTATCTGATTTTCAAGAAAAGAGCGCAGGTTGGACAACAGTAGTTTTGATTCAGGATTTTGTGTGTATGTCACTTTGCACACAACTACGACTGTCTCTCATCTGGTGCTATTCTACAAATGAATTGTAATTCACAGCAGATAAAGCTATGGGTGACAGACCATAAAACATTAACTTTACATTGTGATGCAAATTCGATGAGAATGGATATTGTTTTGAGATGTTACAAATAGTTTGTAAAATCTGCTGTTAGATTTCACAATCCACGATAACTATTTATGGTGTGATCTTCTGAGAAAGCATGAGCATTATCAATGTTTGTTACTGAAAGACTGAATCTGCTTTTAATCATATTCACCTATGCTATTCAATGACACAAGGAGATGCTAGTTTTGTTATGAACACTTTATTTGTTAATCTTACCCTTCTAACAGCAGGTCATAATTGTATAAATTTTCCATGCAGTGTCTATCATGCAAAGCCATACAAAGACAAGTACCAGTAACTGGTTTGTCATGTAGCAAAATAAGGAACAACAATACCGGAGGACTCATATAACTGAAATATTCCAGACCTCTCTGTTCAATGGGAATTATTGTGCTGCAATTCAGACTGAAAATCTATCCCATGGAGTTCATTTAGTTCTTGTTCTACTGTCTTATGTCACTGACACATTGTGAGCTCCTTTTTGCTGGAACTGTGATGATAACAGTTAGATTTAAGGATAAGTATGGCTCAGATCAATTAGACTGTCGAAGAGTGGCACCTGTCAAGGTATAGGGTTGCATTAAATGATTGTAGCATCATTGTTCCCAGAAAAATGTTTCAATTTGCAACTTCATTACAGCCACTGCATCAATGGACAATTTGTTCCTAATGGATTTAAACCAAGAAAGCAGGTCTTATCCTCCAGCTCAGGTAAATCATCAGTAGAATTCATTGAAAACAAAAAGAGCATTTATCAACTCCATTTCCACCAAAAATTAGCCGGGTTTTTCTCAGTGCTTATTATCTATCTTGCTTCTAATGTTCAATTTGTTATAAACTTGTAAAAGAGCCTGGTAAACATTTGAATAGAATGCAATTGATTTAATCAATTCGAAAACAATGTGCAGTAATTAAACAAAACAGCAAATAAATAGTACGCTTCTTGTTGTCTGCTTGGGCGACATACTAATTGATACCCACAGTAAGTGGAGAGGGTATGAGGGGAAGTAGGTGGTGGCAGCAGTTGGAGGGAATATGCAGTGTCATTGCAAATTACTGAATGTGTTTAAAAAATATACTGTTTGTAGAATGTGGACTGAAATTGATGAATGCTATTATTTCTTCTGTTTCCTATTTTAACACAGGTAGTAACTCACTCACAACACCCTAACAGCCTTGAGAAAATAGTTCACAAATATTTTCATGCAACTGCATCACCAATTCAGAAATAATACAATATAGTATGCTATTAATTCTAAAATTCCTGCATTTGTTGATTTTCTTGACTTTGGTTCCCTTTAGCAGATGAAGAAGATTTACTAAAATGGCACCAGGTTGCTAGATTTCAGTTATACAGTGAGAATGAAAGCAGGAATGTTTCTTTTCTCATTGATGTGCAGATTATGGGAAGCTTTAATCAATTTGTTCAAAAGATGGGGTCTGATACAGTAAAAAGAGATCTTGATTTGCTGTTTTGAACATTAGTAAACCAGGAACATAAGATTTAAAATAATTGGCAAAAAGATCAGAGGAGACAGAAGTGATTTGCGTGGTGAGTTGGTATGATCTGAAATACTTTGCCTGAAAAGGTGGTTGAAGCAAATTCAATAGTAACTGCCAAAATACAATTGCTTATATACTTGAAAAGGAGAGAATTCAGAGTTATGAAAATAAAGCGACAGATTGGATCTCACTGAGTAGCTTTTTCAAAGAACTGAAATAGGCATAATAGGTTGAATTACTCTTACTACGCAGTCTAATTCTATAATTTCTGACAAGCAGGTTTTGTCTGACTCAGAAATAGTTAACTGACCCAGACATATTTCAGATCCAAAGCCATTTACATGAAAGAATGGGATCTTCTGCTTTTGTGGGAAAGTACGGGAATGAACTAAGTGCCTACAATATATCTAAGGAAAAGGAAAATAAGAAAATAATGGGACTTAAGATGGACAAATTTCCAGGATTTAATGTTTCCCACACCAACGTTAAAAGAAATGTGTGAGAAAATGCATTAGCTATATTTATCCAAAATCTCACAGATTAAGAAATATGTTTGAGTGGTAGCAAGAAATTGAGAAACTATTATAGCCATGTCAGATTAATGATAAAACCAACAGGATGTTATGGTGAAATCCGGCTCATCTGGCAGAATTCTGAGAAAGGAAAACAGAATTAACATTTTGAGTGCAATATGACTTTACTTTGAATTTGAAAGGGACTAGAAAATAAAAACTTTTATGCTATTAGCTAAGGGAGTGGAGGACAGATGGAGAAAATGCCCAGAGCAAAAGACAAAGGGAAATTAATATAAATTTTGGAAAGTCACTTATATATATCATTAATGACAGATAGGTGGAGAACTTGGACAAATATAAACTGATCCAAGCTTCAACATGGTTTATGAAGGGTAGGTTGTATCTGATTAATCTGTTCAAGACATTAAGGAAGTTACTGGCATGGTAGATAAGGGAAGGTATATGATCTTGTCTATGTAGACATATTGAATTTAATAAGGTTTCAGTAAAAAAAGTTCAGCGAAACAGAACATGAGCAAGATTGAAGGTATGCCAAAGTTAGATAGTTACTCAGGAGTTAAGAGACAGATAATAGAAATAAAAGATTTGTTCTCTTACTGATAGGAAATGGGAGGTGGAATTTCGCAGGGTTTCATATCGAACTTAATGTCTTAGATGACAAATTGAATAATGTACATCAAAGCTTGCAGATGTTGGGAGATGTAATTGACTTTTGCAGTTGGGAGAAGCAGGTTTCAAAAGCACATAGATGGACTAATCAATGTGGAGAAGCCCATCGAGTCCACTCCACCATTTAATCATGGCTGATGGGCATTTCAACTCCACTTACCAGCATTCTCCCCCGTAGCCCTTAATTCCTTGTGACATCAAGAATTCATCAATCTCGGCCTTGAAGCCATTTAGCGTCCCGGCATCCACTGCACTCCGCGGCAATGAATTCCACAGGCCCACCACTCTCTAGCTGAAGAAATGTTTCCGCATTTATGTTCTGAATTTACCCCCTCTAATTCTAAGGTTGTGCCCACGGGTCCTAGTCTCCTCGCCTAACGGAAACAATTTCTTAGCGTCCACCCTTTCCAAGCCATGTATTATCTTGTAAGTTTCTATTAGAGCTCCCCTTAACCTTCTAAACTCCAATGAATACAATCCCAGGATCCTCAGCCGTTCCTCGTATGTTAGACCTGCCATTCCAGGGATCATCCGTGTGAATCTCTGCTGGACACGCTCCAGTGCCAGTATGTCCCTCCTGAGGAGTGGGGCCAAAACTGGACACAATACTCCAAATGGGGCCTAACCAGAGCTTTATAAAGGCTCAGTAGCACATCGCTGCTTTTATATTCCAACCCTCTTGAGATAAATGACAACATTGCATTCGCTTTCTTAATCACGGATTCAACCTGCATGTTTACTTTTCGAGAATCCTCGACTAGCACTCCCAGATCCGTTTGTAATTTGGCTTTATGAATTTCCTCACCGTTTAGAAAGTAGTCCATGCTTGTATTCTTTTTTCCAAAGTGCAAGACCTCACATTTGCTCACATTGAACTTCATCAGTCATTTCCTGGACCACTCTCCCAAACTGTCTAGATCCTTCTGCAGCCTCCCCACATCCTCAGTATTACCTACCTGCCCACCTAACTTCGTATCATCGGCAAACTTCGCTAGAATGCCCCCAGTCCCTTCATCCAGATCATTAATATATAACGTGAACAGCTGCGGCCCCAAAACTGAACCCTGTGGGACACCGCTTGTCATTGGCTGCCATTCCGAAAAAGAACCTTTTATCCCAACTCTCTGCCTTCTGTCAGACAGCCAATCCTCAATCCATGCCAATAGCTCACCTCGAACATCATGGGCCCTCACCTTATTCAGCAGCTTCCCGTGTGGCACCTTATCAAAGGCCTTTTGGAAGTCTAGATAGACCACATCCACTGGGTTTCCCTGGTCTAACCTACTTGTCACCTCTTCAAAGAATTCTAACAGGTTTGTCAGGCATGACCTCGCCTTACTAAATCTATGTTGACTTGTTCTAATCCGATCCTGCTCTTCCAAGAATTTAGAAACCTCATCCTTAACGATGGATTCTAGAATTTTGCCAACAACCGAGGTTAGGCTAATTGGCCTATAATTTTCCATCTTTTGTCTTGATCCTTTCTTGAACAAGGGGGTTACAATAGCGATTTTCCAATCTTCCGGGATTTCCCTGACTCCAGTGACTTTTGAAAGATCTCAACCAACAGCTCCGCTATTTCCTCAGCCACCTCCCTCAGAACTCTAGGATGTAGCCAATCGGGCCAATAGATTTGTCAATTTTAAGACCTTTTAGCTTTTTAGCACTATCTCTTTTGTAATGCAACCATACTCAACTCAGCCCCCTGACTGCCTTTAATTGTTGGGATATTATTCAGTGTTTTCCACTGTGAAGACTGACGCAAAGTACTTATTAAGTTCTCCAGCCATTTCCTTATCTCCCATCACTAGGCTTCCAGCATCAGTTTGAAGTGGCCCAATGTCTACTTTTGCCTGTCGTTTGTTTCTTATGTATTGAAGGAATCTTTTACTATCAATTCTAATATTACTGGCTAGCCTACCTTCATATTTGAT
>NC_057715.1:65919069-65990663 GCF_004010195.1 Chiloscyllium plagiosum | reverse complement strand
GCTCCCTTGTGGGCTCCATGACAAGCTGTTCCAAAAATCCATCCTGTAAGCATTCCATGAATTCCTTTTTGTTTGGATCCACTGGCTACATTACTTACCCAGTCCACCTGCATATTGAAGTCCCCCATGATCACCGTGACCTTGCCTTTCTGACATGCCTTTTCTATTTCCCGGTACATGTTGCGTCCCTGGTCCTGACCACTGTGAGGAGGTCTGTACATAACTCCCACTATGGTTTTTTTGCCTTTGTGGTTCCTCAAATCCACCCACACAGACTCCACGTCATCCCACCCTATGTCGTTCAGTGCCATGGATTTAATTTTGTTCTTAACTCACAAGGCCACCCTGCCCCCTCTGCCCACCTCCCTGTCTTTTCGATAAGTTGTAAATCCTTGGATGTTTAACTGCCAGTCCTGAACCCCCTGCAGCTATGTCTCTGTGATGCCTACCACATCATAATCATTCACGATGATCTGTGCCATTAGTTCATCTACTTTGTTACGAATGCTACGAGCATTCAGGTAAAGTGCCTTAATGCTAACTTTCTTATCATTAGAGATATTGGAACTCATAAGATGTCCTAAGTTATCCTTCCTTTTTGTTGTATTCCTAGTCTGCCTCAAGCTTAAATCCACCTGCATACATGTTATCCTCCTGCTTATCTTTCCATTTAACTCCCTGTCGCTTTCACTTTCCCTTCCCCCCAACTCATACAAAAATGATTGACAGCATTCACTCTATTATACAAAGAGACTGGCTGAAGGCAAGGTAGGTACCTTTGTATTGGAAAGGCAATTGTCTTAATAAATTTATTTACTTGTAAAATATAGTCCTACCTGATCTGGAATCCATGCCACTTACAACGGATGGTAAGTGACCTTCTGATGAATAAGAAGAGAAAAGTTGATGGACTCAAACAGGGCATTGTTAAAGGAATGATCAACTAGCTCCAGAATTGTTTTGTCTCAGTGTCATTGGGTGGACAGTTGTAAACTGATGAGCACTGTTTGCATTTCCTGGAGACATGAGTCCACTGGTGAAACCTGAGTGAACCTTGCATTAACAAGGCTATAGTTGGCACTCTGGGCAGAAATGGGAGCACCTCAGGAGGGATGCATTGTTTTTAACAACCTCCTCTTCCCCTTCTTCCTCCTGAATCCCCCTCTGAGTTATCCAAGGATGATCTGAAAACTGCCTTATTTCTCCTGCAGGTCCAAGCCTCACTGCTATGCACAACTGCATGGAGCACCACCCACCACAACAGTCTGATCATCCAGGCTAATTTATATTCAAGGGTACCACAAGGATTGTCCAGAAATGTGATGTACAACTTCAACATACTGATGGCCTGTTAAACAAACCCACCAAAATTGGAGGTGTAGTGGACAGCGAAGAGGGTTACCTCAGATTACAACAGGATCTGGACCAGATGGGCCAATGGGCTGAGAAGTGGCAGATGGAGTTTAATTCAGATAAATGCGAGGTGCTGCATTTTGGGAAAGCAAATCTTAGCAGGACTTATACACTTAATGGTAAGCTCCTAGCGAGTGTTGCTGAACAAAGAGACCTTGGAGCGCAGGTTCATAGCTCCTTGAAAGTGGAGTCGCAGGTAGATAGGATAGTGAAGAAGGCATTTGGTATGCTTTCCTTTATTGGTCAGAGTATTGAGTACAGGAGTTGGGAATTCATGTTACGGCTGTACAAGATATTGGTTAGGCCACTGTTGGAATATTGCATGCAATTCGGAAAGATATTGTGAAACTTGAAAGGGTTCAGAAAAGATTTACAAGGATGTTGCCAGAGTTGGAGGATCTGAGCTATCGGGAGAGGCTGAACAGGCTGGGGCTGTTTTCCCTGGAGCGTCAGAGGCTGAGGGGTGACCTTATAGAGGTTTACAAAATTATGAGGGGCATGCATAGGATAAATAGACAATGTCTTTTCCCTGGGCTCGGGGAGTCCAGAACTAGAGGGCATAGGTTTAGAGTGAGAGGGGAAAGATATAAAAGAGACCTAACGGGCAACTTTTTCACACAGAGGGTGGTACGTATATGGAATGAGCTGCCAGAGGATATAGTGGAGGCTGGTACAATTGCAACATTTAAGAGGAATTTGGATGGATATATGAATAGGAAAGGTTTGGAGGGATATGGGCCGGGTGCTGGCAGGTGGGACTAGATTGGGTTGGGATATCTGGTCAGCATGTAAGGGTTGGACCGAAGGGTCTGTTTCCATGCTGTACGTCTTATGACTCTAAACCCCTTTTTAAAAAATTTGCTCTCGGGACATGGGTCGTTGCTGACTGACCAGCATTTATTGCTCATCCCTAGTTGCCTTTGAACTGAATAGCTTGCCAGGCCATTTCAGAGGGCAGTTGAGAGTCAATTATATTGCTGTGGATCTGGAGTTAAACATCGGCCAGGCCAGGTGAGGAGGGCAGATTTCCTTCCCTAAAGGAGTTAGTGAACTAGATGGATTTTTCTAGGAGAAAGTGAGGGCCGCAGATGCTGGAAATCAGAGTCAAGAGTGGGGTGCTGGAAAAGCACAGCAGTCAGGCAACATTTCCAGCACCCCTCTCTTGACAGATTGTTTTTTCCTGAGAATTGCTTCATTGTCATCATTAAATTCTTGACTTACAATTATTATAGAACTCAAAATCCACCATCTGTCTTGGGTGAGGATTTGAACCCAGGCCCCCAGAACATTTGCTGAGCTTCTGGATTAATAGTCTATTGACAATACCAGTTGGCCATTGCATGCCCACATTTGCTACCATTCCTGGACTAGCTGAGATCACTATGAAGATATCGCCTCCTCAACCTTACCTTTCAGCTGAGTTGTGATGACCACCAGGTCAAACTCATCCCCAGTCATCTTTTTCTAATGAGAGAATAGCCCTGTGGTCATCTGGAATGACGGTGACTTTACCTGCCATTCACTGTAGCACCGTTGGGCTTCAGAAAGATGCCATAAGCCAGGTTTACAGTGACTTCTGCTTTAATTTGCTCACAGCAAGTGAATATCTCTGATATGTCAAACATTTATTGTCCATCCATAATTTTCCTTTAGAAAGTGATGGTAAGTCAACCTTTTAACTGTTGTAGTCTGTGTGGCCTGCATATACCCACTGTGCGATTAAAGACAGAGTTCCAGAATTCTGATTCAGCAAATAAACAACATATTCCCAAGTCACCCAAAAAATAGTAACTTGGAGGGGAACTTGTAGTTGGTGGTGTTTCCTTGGGTATGCTGCCCTCATCCTTTACTGGTCCCAATATTTTAGATGGAAGGACTTTGCAGGGTTGACTGAGTAGGACGTGCCTTTGTCATTTCTGATGCTGAGGTCAATCTTTGTGGTTTGTCCAGTTTTATTCTTATTCAAACGTTCTGTGCAGCAGGTTGATATAATTTAATGGCTTGCTCGGACATCTCAGAGGGAACTTAACAGCCAATCACATGCATGTCAAACCGGGTAATGATGGCAGACTTTCCTTAAGTAAAATAATGTAGTTAAACTATTATGACAATCCAGTACATTCACAATCATTCAATAGAATTAGCATTTTCTTCCAGATTTATTAATTAATTGATTTTTAGTACTGCCAGCTATCATGATAGGATTTTCAACACATGTCTGTAGCATTAGGCCACACCCTTGTTTTGCTTGATCAGTAACATTACCACAAAGTAAGCATATCCCTCATAGCCTTGCAGCTTATTTGTAGGTGGGAAATGTTCGGCAATCTTGGACTTTCTGAGGATGTTCTGGTTCCCCTCTGTTCTGTTTCCTTTCTTGTTCACTATTTCTTTCTTGGCTTTTTAATGAGTGTTTTTTTTTTCAAACGATTTGGTGTCTCAGGATAGATAGTATCTGCCAATGGACCACAGGTCACTGGCAAACTATTTCATGACATATGTGAGATGTAACCTATGTCACATCAACACCCCACTGTCTACATTCTTTTTTTTAAAAAATTCATTCAGAAGAAAAGGGCATTGCTGGCTGGGCTGGCATTTATTGCCAATCCCTAATTGTCCAGAAGGGAGTTGAGAGTCAGCTACATTGCTGCGAGTCTGGAGTCACATGTAGGCTAGACCAGATAAAGACAGCCACTTTCCTTCCTTAAAGGACATCAGTGAACCAAATGGGTTTTTTCCAACAAGGGATTCAAAGTCATCATTACACTCTTAATTCCAGATTGGTTTGCTATTAATTTCAAATTCCACCATCTGCACTATGATTCAAACCTGTGTTGTCAGAATTTTAACTGAGTCCCTGGATTAATAGTTTAACAATAATACCACTAGGCCATCACCTACCCAGAATTGTCTAGCCCAATATATAGTACAGGTTGTTCTGTTATAACACACATTTTGTCAGTGTGAATTGGCTATAACACGATTGATGAATTGTGGATGTTGTTTGGATAACACAGGCATTCTACGGAATAAGAATAACGATTTTCTATTAGCAATCTTCTACAGTGCAAATTTCTATCGCAGTTTTCCATAGCATGATTTTCTGTAGTGTAAGGTTACAGAGGAACACGACTGTTGCGTTGTAGCAGAATGACCTGTATGTCCTGTCAAATGAATGATCACTGACTGTTGAGTAGCAAAGCAAGGTTTTTGCATTGTATTTGCTGCATTTTCATACAAAGCCAATTAATTACCATCCTAGTGTAACTTATGCTAAGAGGACATGTGAATGGCTTTGACAGGCAACAAGTTGTTTAACAATTCTAAGACAGAGAACAAGCTCCTTCAAACACAAAGGAGAATGGAAGAGATACATGACAATTAAGCAGGCAGTGAACTGCCTAAATGCATACTGGGTAGAGAGTGTGAGTTTGAAATTCAAATATAAATACTTGGATATCAGGAAAAGTTTCTAAAATGTGCAACCAGCCTGATGAGATGAAGTATTCACCGATCAGGGTACTACACCGTGAAGGAACAGATGCGAGCTCAGAGCAATATATGGCAATACGACCCTGTATGAACAGAATGTGGGAGAAGACTGACGATGATGACTATATCGTGATGTTGAGTGCAAATCAACAGCATGACAAACAGGTGTACAAGGAGCAACACGTACCTTTCTGGATGGGTATTAAATCATCAGATTGGGATGAGTTGTCAAACGTCTAAAGTGTTATCTTGAAGTCAGAATGTTAGTCTTGATGTTTATTTAATTATTCAGTTGACAACGTGCAACCAGGTATATCTGTTTCAGATAAGTTTTACTCTTTGGGAAATGGTTTGAGGGGGTGGAATGTCTCATGGTATATACATATGATTGCTAATCATAAGAAATGGGATTCTGCAATGCCACAATACCATATCCAATTTCTTATGCTTTAGGAGATGTGTACTAACACTCCTCTAACTGAGTGAATTTCATCCAGTAATTGGCAACTCTGCTCTCCCAAAGGATTTGTGTGCATGGGTTCTAAATAGATGCCACCTAAATTGGGCATCACAGTGGCTCAGTAGTTAGCACTGCTGCCTCACAGCACCAGGGACCCTGGTTCAATTCCCTACTCTGGATTGTGCAGAGTGGACTTTGCACATTCTCCCTATGTCTGCATGGGTTTCCTTTGGGTGCTCTGGTTTCCTCCCAACACAAAAGATTTGTAAGTTGAGTTGTTTGGCCATGATGTGTAGGCTAGGTGGATTAGCCATGGGAAATGCGGGGTACAGGGATAGGAGGCAGGTCTGGGCAGGATAGTCTTCAGAAGGTCAGGGTTGACTTGATGGGCTGAATGGCTGGCTTCCACATTGTAGGGATTCTGTGAAATGTGGATGATGGCAGCTGAGTTTCTGATCCTGTCATTTTCAATATGTTTAAATCCCAGTCACATCCTTTTCTTGCTTAAAATATAGCCCAAATAAATTATTTTCTCAGTGGGAGATTTCTGAACAACATGGCATAATCTTAAATGCTTGAGTGAAATAAAGTAACTCTTGCTATTGGGAGTGTGTTGATTCTCTTTGCTGAGTAGTTTTTTTTTGGTTAAAAGCATCAAGTGGAGCATCGGAGGCTGAGGGGTGACCTCATAGAGGTTTATAAAATCATGAGGAATATAGATAGGGTAAATAGACAAGGTCTTTTCTCTGGGATGGGGGAGTCCAGACTAGAGGGCATAGGTTTAGGCTGAGAAGGGAAAGGTATAAAAGGGACCTAGGGGTCAACCTTTTCATGCAGTGGAATGTACTGCCAGAGGAGGTGGTGGAGGCTGGTACAATTACAGCATTTAAAAAACATCTGGATGGGTATATGAATAGGAAGGCTTAGAGGGATATGGGCAAAATGCTGGCAAATGGTACGAAATTAAGTTAGAATATCTGGTCAAAACGGACAAGTTGAACGGAAGGATCTGTTTCCGTGCTGTACATCTCTATGGCTCTATGATTCTAAGTGATACTGAGAAGAAAAGGTTGATCAATAGATTTAAAGTGCAGATCGAGCAGAATCCAATAAAATGGTGAAACAAGCTTGAGGATCTGAATAGGTTCCTTCTTATCCTAAAGGTCTATTTCATGGTTGTCAGGGACTTGTTGCAGCAAACTGCTCCAAAACTGGAAATTGGGAGTAATGTTTTAATTTACTGATGGGATTTGTGCACAGCTGCACCCTGTGGGTTCTTGCATATACCATCATTTTTTCTTCATGCTAACTTGAAGAGCAGTTCTCTCAAGCTCTGGCATTGAGGCCTGCAAGAGAATTTCTGCCTCTAGTATTTTGCAATGGCAACCATGAGACTCATAACAGAATTCCTGTTTATTTCTTTAGCATGTTACACAGGAAGATAGAAAAAGACATTGGGTTGGGTTTCTTTGGGTTGCTCTGTCATTCAGCTCGATCATTGTTAGATCATAACTAGATCTGCACTGAAACTTCATCACCTTAGTTCAGTACAGTAATTTCTATTGATATGGCACATTCACATTAATAAAATATCCAAAGCCACTTCATAGAGGTGTCAAAAAACAAATCTGACTCTCAGCCACATAAGGAGATCTCAAGGCAGAAAATCAAAAACTTGCTCAAAGATGACAGTTTTCCAGGTGTCTGAAAGAAAGAAAGTGAGTTGGAGAGGGGAAAACATTTTAGATTGCAAGTATGGCCATCAGTTATGGAGTGATTATATTCTGGAGTGCCCAACAGGCTGAAATTTGAAGTGTGTGAGTAATTGGAGAGTTTGTAGGGTTTTAATATACTGTATTATAGAGATAAGAAGTGAAGAGGATATGGAGGGATTTTAAAACAAGGATGAAGATTTTAAGAGCAACATGTTGCTAAACTAGCAGACAATTTCATGAACAGGGGGGGATGAAAAGTGAATGGGATTTGCTGCAAGTTATGGCACAAACATCAGAGTTTTGGATGATTTCAAGTTTACAGAAAATAGAATATAGGAGGCCAGCCGGATCTGGAGGTAACAAAGACTTGACTGAGGGTCTCAGCAGTGAGTCCTGACACTAGGCAGAAATAGGCCACTTTTCAGAGGTAGCAATATTTGGTATTAGTGACAGTGAACCTTTGTGGTTGGAAACCTACATCAGGTCAAATTATTTCTCTTGAGGAGGAATCTTGAGGTTCCAAACAGTCTGGCTCAGTGTCACACATTTGCCAGGGCTCAGGATAATGTTGTTAGTTAGAGAATAGTGTTTAGAGTGGAGACTAAAGATAATGAGTTGGGTCTTCCCAATAGTTACATTGAGGAATTATTTTCTTATCCAATACTAGATGTCGGACAAGCTGTTTGAAAGTTTGTAGACTGCAAAACAATCAAGAGAAGTGGTGATGATGTAAAGATGTGTGTCATCAGTATACATGTTAATAACTGATGTGTTTCACTGACATCACAAAGACATAGATGAAAGATTAAAGAGCATCAAGAATAATCAGAGGAAACAGTTATTATTAAGAAGCTGAAATCATTCAAGGTAATTCTTTGATCATGGTTAGGTAGATAAGAATGTGATAAGACAAGTGCGGTCCCACCCAGTTGGACATTGGTGGAGAGACATTGGAAGAGGATGATGTGATCAATTGTGTCCAAGTCAGAAGACATTTTGAGAAGGACATGGAGGGATAGTTTGTCAGTGACAAAGGTATGTAGAATTTCATTTGTGACTTTGATAAGAATGTTTGGTACTGTAGTGGGAGCAGAAATCAAATTGGAGTAATTCAGACATGGAGGGTGGAACTTATGGAGCAACAAGTGACTCGTTCAACATTCTGGAACACTGTTCTTATGAATTGATTGGCTCAGAGTTTTTCCATGATGAAGAACCTCACTGTCCTCACAAAAATGTTGAAAATGCCTGAGAATGGGAAATCCCACCCTTCACCAATGTCATTTTTTGATATTGTTGAGGATAAGTTTGTTGATATCCTGTCCTTCATGCAAGGTCCTGGAAGCTAAGTCATTTATCTCCTTTTAAATGCCTTGGTAACCAGTTTATCTATCTTTCCTGTTACTTTAAGGGACTAGTGAATGTGCACATCAATGCTCCTCTGATCATCAGTGCTTCCCAGGATCCTACTGTTAATCATGTATTCGCTATCAAAGCTGTCAAAGATTTTAGTTTTAAAATGTTTGCTTACATTAGATGGGGGAGTTTTGATATGGAGACATCATCCACAGATGCATACCTTTATTGTGTGTCGGCATGGCTTCTGATAATTGCTCATGGTGGATAGAAGATGAGTTGACACAGATGGAGGATGGTAAAGGGTGGTAGGTGGAGTCATGGAACCCAGAGAGATTTTGCACTAAGTACATCAGAAGCCATGAAAAAAATTAGACTTATCTTAATTGAAGGAACAACCTTCACATTTGGAGTGATCTGTTTGTGGGAGAGTCTGCCATATAATGTAGAGATGTTGGTTCAACTGAAATATTGTAATGGAATTTGGTCAATTCCTGATTACAATCCTACAGATTCATGAGAAAAAAAATGATTCTTTCTTGTTCTAAGACAAAAGCTGGAAACAGAAGGACCTGACTAATACAGTAATCGTTAGTGCTTCCCATCTTTTTTCCTCGTGATTTCACATAATTATGAAGATATCACTGACATCAAAGATGAAATGAAATAATCTGTAACTTAAAGTCAACATATTAATCAATCAATTCGGTCAGTAGCAAATAGGATTGACTATGAAACATATGGAATGGTGTGAAACTAAAAGAAGATTCACTGCTGGCAAATGGCTTAAATTTCTCTATTTGCTAAAGGGACAAATATATTAAGAGTTTTGTTACTAATATTGGACAGCCAGATTTCAATCCAGTAGAAATTCTGTCTTCTCGTGAATTAGGTAATTTCCTATCATTTAAAGAACTTTACATTGCTGAGTATAAAGGTTTCCTTCCAGTCAAACTGGTATTATAGATTTGTAGAAATTACAGTGTAACAAGGAGCCATTCCACTGATCATCCACGTAGAAGGCATCAACAACGTTAAATTTGAATTCTGTCATATTCTGGATTCTAGCATCAATTTTTATGTTAGTCAAGGCTTAGGGATGTTTTCAAAAAGTTTCTTTTATCATAAAATTCTGTTAGGAGAAAGTGAGGATTGCAGATGCTGGAGATCAGAGCTTTAAAATGTGTTGCTGGAAAAGCGCAATAGGTCCTGAAGAAGGGCTTATGCCCGAAATGTCAATTCTCCTGTTCCTTGGATGCTGCCTGACCTGCTGCGCTTTTCCAGCAACACATTTTTAAGCTCATAAAATTCTGTGGCTTATAGTACCAACTCATCGATAAATCTATCTGTATTCAGAATGATTTTGTGTCGATTTTAATCAACATTAGTATTTATAAGTTGCTACTGCCAAAACTATGTTTTGTGATCACAGCTCATATCATCATCTGGGATTGCTGTTAGATAGGGCTTGCCTTTGTTTGCTCTGGTTGTCTCCTCTCTTTTTATAAATTGAAAATCTTTTTAAAAAGCTTTCATCAGTTAAATGGTAATAACAAAACTGAGGTTAGTCTCTCAAACTTTCAGAATTTGTAACCTCTCTTCCAGTGCATAGCCTCTTCACTGAATATCCTTTTGGCAATAACATTGCAAAGATTTTGAAACAATTGAAAGTTAGGGACCAACCATAGTTCTTTTGCTGTGGTTATCCATCCTTACAGTCATAAATATTAACCCTGTGCACAGAGTCAGCTGTGAAACAGTTTAGCCAGAAACTTCAACCAGTACTTAAAATAAAACCATCAAAAAGGAAAAAAATTCAGGTCCAAAAACCTGTGCAACTTCTTCCTCTGAGCTGACTCTAAAGATTATTGTTTTGGGTGTGACATTGCCTAAAAGTTGTTGTGTTCTGAATACTATAGAAGGAACTTTGACTTTCTGCTTATTAGTTTTCTAATCCAGATCTGCATTTATGAACAGAATTGTATCAAATATTTGCACAAGATCTTTTCTGATGGCAATGTTCTCATTACATCTCCAATTTCAAATTAGCATCTTCAGTTCTGCTAGAGTTTATCATGCATGTTATAGTCAGCTCCTGATGGACTGTCACAGTGGTGGATTCACTTCTCATACTCCAACTGAAATAATTTAGGGTTGACCAGTTTCCTATCTGTGTGATGAGTTCACGGTGGATATACGATTAAAAACTGACTTTTATCCATTTAGCATTGAAAATAATTTCCACACTGCTTATTAACAAAGTACTAGATTCTGGATTAGTGGTGCTGGAAAAGCAAAGCATTTCAGGCAGCATCCGAGGAGCAGTAAAATCGACGTTTCGGGCAAAAGCTTCTGAAGGGCTTTTGTCCGAAACGTCAATTTTACTGCTCCTCGGATGCTGCCTGAAATGCTGTGCTTTTCCAGCACCACTAATCCAGAATTTGGTTTCCAGCATCTGCAATCATTGCTTTTACCTTTTACAAAGTACTAGAATCAAGAAGCTTGTAAGAAGAAAAAGAAAGGAATACAACTCAATATTGCTGTTTATGTCCTGAGGATATCCCAATGAAGTACTTTTGAAGTGGAGTCACTTGTCAAACAACACATGCATCCTTCAAGGTTTGGAAAGTCTCACAGGAAGTGATAAAATAAGTGGTTAGACTTTCTGTTTAGGTGCTCCTTGATGGATTAATTTTGGTCAAAACACTAGGCGAATTTCCTTTTAAAAGGATGTTGTTGCATCCAGCTGAGAAGGCAGATATTTAATAGCTTATCTGAATGACAACATTTTCCACTGTGCTGCACTCCTTCAATATCACAGTGAAATATCAGCACAGATTATGTTCTCATGTTTCTGCAGTGGGAGTTGAACCAATATGATGCAGAAGTAAGTATGCTTTCACTTAACCAGAGCTGATACTCCATCTAGTGAATTCTTTCATGATAGTTTTCTTGCCTTTCTTTTACCTTCCTTTCTATTCCAACATGTACGATGTTCTCTAAGTGAGGTAAGATAGAAAATTGCAACTTGCTAATGAGCTGTGCTGTATATTAACAGTGTGACTGATCCTGGGTTTGTACAGGCCAACTATACAGCACAGTGTCAATACAAAGCAGTAACTGGATTGGGAATCAAACCACTGTTTCATCTTCTACAAAAGTACCACTGGTTCATTCTTAATGTTAAAATTTGGAATTTAAATATAGATTAAGGGATAAGAGACTAGTATGGAACTGACAATATAATTCGAGTCCTCAACTCTATTCTATTGTGTGCACACCAAATTGTCTGACATGATGAGATATTAATACAAAAGTAAAATATTATAACTACTGGAAATCTGCAGTACAAGCACAAAATGCTGAAAAACACAGCATTTCCGGCAGCAATTGTGAAGGGAGGGAGAGGAATTAATAGCCTGTGTTGTTGCTTCTTAAACAAAGGTGGGAATGGGTGTGGGTTCAACAGAAGAATGAGTATGAGAAACTGAAATTGTTAATTTTGCATTGGAAAGACAATTCACACAAACATCCCATCGTCAGGAAGAGGTTCTGGCCAGTTTCAGGTTGCAATCCTACATGCAAGCTCTCTGGCACCATGATCAGCACTAAGAGCACTAGGAGAAATTTGTTTTTTATGTCCTGTTCTATTTTTATTTTCAGATGGGTTTTGACAGACCTCTGAATGTGCATTTTGCTTGAAAGCTCAAGAATCTTAGGAGAAACATGCTGAGGAGTTGGACACATTCTGATTGGTAAGTGTTAAATAGTTTGACAACTTCAAATGCCATCGTTAGATATTGTGTCAACATTTGGTGAGTTTGGACTTCGGTGATTGATCACAAGGCTCTTTCCTGAAAACGTAAGATGACCATTACATTGACCAAGATTGTATAAGGGTTGAAATGAATTAGAGTTTACTTCCTACTGAGAAGAGTGCCATTATATGTTCAAAACTGAAGAAAACAGTATTTTGAAATTTTACATTTTTTCCCACATCTCAAAAAAGCCTTTTAAAACTGAATTGCTCACTCCAGATTCCCACATTTCCTTTTCCCCCAATCATGGCAAAACATTATGTTGCAAATTTGAACAAAAAGGGAGGTTGGCATCATTGGACTTGTGAAAAGGAATTAAATGCAAGGGTAATTAATTCAGCAGGATCTGGAGAAGTCATCTTTTGTGCAACAGACCCACACTTTCTGAACAGCAAGCTTAGATGTAACTCAGAGATACCCACAGCCATCCAGAAACTTGCTTCCCTCCCATTCCCTCTGACTCCATCCCTTCTCCAAACCACACCTCTTGTCATGTATTTACTATTCCTCCTGACCTGCCCTCTCTGATGCTGAACATTCTGTACTCAGAAACAGTCTCAATTTTATCCCTTTGCATTCCTATTTCAATGAATTTCAGGCACAACATGGCGCTGAACTCTTAATGTCCATTTCTTTGGACAAGGGTCCTCTCCCCATTGCACAGACTCCTTCATCCATTTCCAACACTCTCCCTCCACCTGGACTCCTCCATCTGACTTTCCCTGCACTGGATCTGTTTATCGAGAACTGTCGACTTGAAATTGGTCGCCTCAATTTCTCTGTCCCCCTCACCCATTCCAATCTATCTCCCCGTGAACCGCCTGCATTCTGTGCCCTGACTTCCAAGGGTATTGCTGTTATTGTCTGGTGGACTGACCTCTGCATTGCAGAGGCTGAGGTCAGCTCTCCCATCGCCACCTTTCCCAAGACCCTCCATGGACCATCAGGCCATTGTGTCCACTATGGTCACTAACCACATTTCATCTAGAAATGATTTTCTCCCACCCTTCCACTGCCTCCAAGTTCATAGCCTCCAAACACCACATTGTTTCCTTTTACGTCCTGCCCAAAATCCATAAATATGACTGCCCATTGTCTCTGCCTGTTCCTGCCCTACAGAACCCTTCTCCCCTTGTCCCGTTCCCTTCCCAATTACATCCATGAATCGTCTGATGCTTTTTGTTAGTTTCAGAATGTCCAGTTTGCAGGCTCCAGCCACCTCCTCTTTACCAGGGATGTACAACCCCTTTGCACGTCCATCCCCCATCAAGGTGCTCTCAGGGCTCTCCCCATCTTCCTGGAACAAGGCCTGAACTAACTCCATCTGTCACAACCTTTCTCTGCTTGACTGAGCTTGTCCTCACTCTGCACAGCTTCTCTTTTAACTCCTCTCACATTCTTCTGGTTAGAGGGATACCCATGAGTATTCACATGGGCCCCAGTTACACCTGTCTCTTTGTGGGATATGTGGAACATGCCTTGTTCCAGTCCTATTCCAGCCCCCACCCACAAAGCTTTCTCTGGTATATCAAAGATATCATCGGTGCTGCTTCCCCCTCTTAATCAGAATTGGAAATTTTAATAATTTCACTTCCAATTTCCACCCTGCATTCTTCTTCACTAGTCCATCTCTGACTCCTCCCTTCCCGTCCTCAACATCTCTGTTTCCATTTCTAGGGATAGGCTGGCTACCAGTATCCGGCTCCCATAATTGCCTTGACGATGCATCCTCACACAATGCTTCCTGTAAAGACTCCACTCCATTCACCCAGTTCCTCTATCTCGGTCACTTCTGTTCTGATGATGCTGACTTTGACAAGGGAGCCTCCAAAATGTCCACCTTATTCCTCAACCAAGGATTCCCCAGCACTGTGATTGGCAGGATCCTCAGTCAGGTCTGACCCATCTCCCACAATCTTCACCCCCTCTCTTCCCTTCCACAGCAGCGATAGGATCCCCTTTGTCCTTACCTGCTATACCACCAGCACCCACATCCATAGGATCATTGGCCCCCATTTTTGATACCTCCAGCAGGACACCTCCACCAAACACGTATTCCCCTTCTCTCCCTTCTCAACCTTCTGCAGGAATACCCTGGTCCAGTCCTCCTTCACTCTCATAACGTCCCCACATTGTTCTGGCATCTTCCTCTGCAACCACAGAAGATGTAGTGCCCGCCTGTTTACTTCCTCCCTCTTCAGTATCTCAGGGCCAAAACACACCTTCCAGGTGAAGCAGAGCTTACTTGCACTTCACACTATCTGGTCTACCGCACTCACTGCTCACAATGTGGTCTCCTCTACATTGGGGAAACATGGCACAGACTGTGTGACCGCTTCTCAGGACATCTGCATTCTGTCCGATAAAAAGACCCTGAGCTGCCAGTTGCCTGCCACTTCAACACACTGTTTCCTGGCCAACATCCCTGTCTCAGGATTGCTGCAGTACTCCAGTGAAGCTCAGCACAAGCTGGAAGATTAGCACCACGTTTTCCACTTGGGGACTCTACAGCCTTATGGATTCAGTATCAAGATCACCAATCTTAGGGCTTGAGACACCTTCTCCCATGTCCTGACCCCAACCCCCATGCACCAGGCCTTGTTATCACGTCATTATACACAACCCATTGTTAGCTACATATCATCACTAACAGCAGCTATTTGCTCTCCTAGGCTGACCATTATCCACTCCTTTAGCTGTCCAACTGTTCTTCTCTATCCACCTATTGTTTACTCCTTAGACTTGGGTGTGCAGCCATTCTATTGTAAATGCCAATTGGAGTAGAAATGTAGAAATGCAATGTTCTGACCTTTGTGTGTGCAGAACATTCAGCTTAAACAGTGTTGATAAAATCAGACATATCGGGTTGCTAGGGATTAATAAGTCAAGTGGAAGTTCATTTAAAGGGCATGGTAATACCAAGGAGAGTGTTTATTAGTCATTTTTGGGCTGATTCTGATCTGTTAAAGCTACATTGTATTTGCAGCAGTTTGTTTATATAGCTCAATTATTATGCTTCGTTCGAACTTCCTTTCACACCATATCATTTAACATTATTCTACCTCATTTTTCCCCTAACAAACTTGGCTTGTTTCTCTCTGAATACAGCTTTGCTATTAAAATCTAATCCTAACAGCTGCAAATTCCACATTCTATCTAATCTCTGGATAAAAGATTTTCTCCTTAGCTCCTTATTAGATACAGAATCATTAAAAATCATTGAGTCATACAGCACAGAAAAAGACCCCTCGGTTCAACCAGTCCATGCATAACATATTCCCAAAATAAACTAGTCCCACCTGCCTGCGTTTTGCCCAAACCCTGCCAAACATTTCTTAGTCAAGTACTTACCCAAATGCCTTTAAAATGCTGTAACTGTACCTGCATCCATCTCTTTCTCTGGAAGTACATTTCATGAACCACTGTTTTAAAAAAAATTGCCCCCATGTCTTTTATAAATCTTTCTCCTCTCATCTTAATAATGTGCCCCCTAGTCTTGAAATCTCCAATCCTGGGGAAAAGACATCTGCTATTCACCTTAGCTATACCTCTTATGATTTTATAAACCTTTCTAAGTTCACCTCTCATCCTCCTACACTCCAGGGGAAAAATGTCCCAGCTACTGAATGTTTGTTCTGGGGTCAAGACCCTGACTATAGATGAATTTATTAGCTAATATTTTAATTTTCTGTGGGTATTGTTGGCTTTGTTCTCACACCAAGGTGTTTGCTCAGATCACTCCCTCCGGAACTTGGATGCAATGGTTACCAACCTCCTGAACCAAACGGAATCGGAGGAGGCAGAAGAGAAATGTTTCAACAGGAAGTCTTTCCACATGGGGTTTTCAGGGATCTTTCTCTTACCTCAACTTGAGTGAGGAAAAGGGTTGCAGCACTTCTGATTTAAGAGATTAGATTAGATTACTTACAGTGTGGAAACAGGCCCTTCGGCCCAACAAGTCCACACCGACCCGCCGAAGCACAACCCACCCATACCCCTACATTTACCCCTTACCTAACACCTCTGGCAATTTAGCATAGCCAATTCACCTGACCTGCACATCTTTGGACTGTGGGAGGAAACCGGAGCACCCGGAGGAAACCCACGCAGACACGGGGAGAACGTGCCAACTCCACACAGTCAGTTGCCTGAGTTGGGAATTGAACCCGGGTCTCTGGCGCTGTGAGGCAGCAGTGCTAACCACTGTGCCACTGTGTCTGTGTGGGTTTCCTCCGGGTGCTCCTTCAGATACTTGCTGAAATTGGCCCACTCTGGCATGCAGACTTGTAGCCTAAGACAATGATAATGTTGCTGGTGACCACGAGGTAAGGTTAGCTATGAAATGTCCTTCCAATGTCTTGCAGCTCATCACCTACTATTATATTAGAAAGTCACCAATGTTCTGAGTGCCTGGACAGAGAACTATACTGCATTCTTTATGGCCAGCGTAAACACATCACTCTGCAATTCCAAATCAACTTAAACAAATAATGCAATATCATAAATAACGGTCAACTACTCACCTTTGTGTATTCCCTTCATGTACTTCTGCCTGGGCTAATTTTCCTCTACATAGAACATTATAGAACATAGAACATTACAGTGCAGTACAGGCCCTATGGCCCTTAATGTTGCGCTGAACCAATCTGAAGCCCAGCTAACCTATACTACTCGACAGTGGTGTACCCCATTAACTTAAGTATAGCTGTGAAAGGCATTGCAGAAATTTGCAGATTGCCTTGCAAGATGATCTTAAGGAGATCTGGGTCTGAAAAGTCCAGCTTAGGACAGGACCACTTTGCCAAAGATAGCAACAGGACTCACTGACTGACAGATTTCAGCAGAGATACTGGCAGATTAGCAGTGGTGAACGATAAATGGTATCATCCTGATGGTTGACAGAGGACTTTTTAGATTACTTACAGTGTGGAAACAGGCCCTTCGGCCCAACAAGTCCACACCGACCCACAACCCACCCAGACCCATTCCCCTACATTTACCCCTTCATCTAACACTACGGACAATTTAACTTGGCCAATACACCTAACCTGCATATTTTTGGACTGTGGGAGGAAACCGGAGGAAACCCACACAGACACAGGGAGGATGTGCAAACTCCACACAGTCAGTCGCCTGAGGCGAGAATTGAACCCGGGTCACTGGCACTGTGAGGCAGCAGTGCTAACCACTGTGCCAATGTGCCACCCACTTGTGCCCCAAAGAAGTACAACCTCACCACAGGGTGGCACCTCAACGTACATAGCAAGTTAAATAAAACAAAGAGCTGTGGATGCTGTGTATCAGAAACAAAAACAGAAATTGCTGGCAAAACTCAGTTCGTCTGGCAGCATCTGTGAGGAGAAAGCAGAGTGGACATTTCAAGTCCAGTGAGACCTTTCTTCAGAACTGACTGCTAATTTCTGAAGAAGGGTCACTGGACTTGAAATGTTAATTCTACTTTCTCTTCACAGTTACTGCCATTGATAGAATGTTGTTAGATGACAGGTTATTGGACCGCTATGAGACCCAAGCTCCTTTGAACACTTTGTGTCTGAAGTCATGATGGTAGTACTGAGTCTTTATGGAGCAAGATGAGATTTTTTTATCCTTTCATTGATAGCTCCCTAAAAGTGGCAACACAACTAGATAGGGTGGTAAAGAAAGCGTATGGCATGCTTGCCCCTATTGCCAAACTCAGAATATTGCATTCAATTCTGATTGCCACATTAGAAGAAGGATGTGGAGGCTTTGGAGTGGGTGCAGAAGTGGTTTAACAGGAAGCTGTTAAAGGATTAGAGAGCATGAGCTATAAGGAGAGGTTAGAAACACTGGGGTTGTTTTCTCTTGAGCAGCGAAGGCTGAGGGGAGATGTGATAGAAGTGTATAGAATTATAAGATGCATAGATAGGGTTGATAGTCAGAATCTTTCTTCCAGACTTCAAATGCCTAATGGTAGGGGGCATGTATTTAAGGTGAAAGGGGGAAAGTTCAATGGATATGTGAGGGGGTAAGGTTTTTACACAGAGAGTGGTAGGAGTCTGGGACGCACTGCCAGGGGTGGTGGTTGAAGAGACAAAAACTGCAGATGCTGGAATCCAAAGTAGACAGGCAGGAGGCTGGAAGAACACAGCAAGTCCAGCAGCATCAGGAGGTGCAGAAGTCGACATTTCGGGTGTAAGCCTTCTTCAACTGGGGATGGGTGTGGGGGGAGCTGCAGATAAAGGGGAGGTGAGGCAGGGTGGTGAAGTGGGGATAGACGAAGACAGGTAAAGGTTACGACTTGGTTGATCAATGGAAGGAATGAATCCAGTTGGTGGCAGGGAGCAGTGGAAGGGAGGGAGAGAGGAGTCAGGAGATGGGGAGGGAAGATATTTGAAATTGGAGAACTCAATGTTGAGTCCTCTGGGCTGTAGGGTGCCCAGGCGGAAGTTAAGGTGTTGCTCCTCCAATAGGAGCTGTGGTTTGCTTTGGCAATGGAGGAGGCCATGGATGGTCATATTAGAAAGGGAGTGGGAAGGGGAATTGAAATGGGTGGTGACTGGGAGGTCCGGTTGGCCCATGCAGACCTGGCTGCGATGCTCGGTGAGCCATTCCCTGAGTTTACGCTTGGTCTCCCGAATGTAGAGAAGACCATATCGGAAGTACCTGATACAGTAAACCAGGTTGGAAGAGGGGCAGGTGAACCTCTGTCTGACCTGGAAGGACTGTTTGGGGCCCTGGATGGAGGTGATGGGGGTGGTGTACTGGCAAGTTTTGCAAGTTCTGGTGGCAGGGAAATGTACCTACGGATTCGGTGGTGGGGTGGTGTGAACCAAGGACTGTCAGAGGAAACGGTCCTTGCAGAAGGAAGAGAGGGGTGGGGAGGGGAAGATGTTCTTGGTGGTGGGGTCTATTTGGAGTTGGCAGAAGTGTTTGAGAATGAAGCATTGGATGCGGAGACTGGTGGGGAGGTAGGTGAGGACAAGAGGGACTCTGTCTTTATTGCATTGGCAGGAGGGGTTTTAGAGTGGTGGAATGGGGAATGGAGGTGGTGTGGTGGAGGGCTGTCTGGATGATGGAGGGAGGAAAAACACGTTGTTCAAAATAGATGGACATTGAGATGCTTGGGAGTGAAACGTCTCCTCATCCGAGCAGATGCAGCGGAGCGGAGGATTTGGGAGAATGGGATGGAGTTCTTGCAGGATACTAGGTGGGAGGAAGTGTAGTCCAGGTAGTTATGGGAGTCTGTAGGTTTGTAGTATGCGTCTGTCTGGAGACTGTTGCCAGAGATGGAAATGATGAGGTCAAGATAGGAGAAGGAGGTGTCTGAGACAGACCAAGTAAATTTGAGGGCAGGGTGGAAATTGTGGGCGAAGTCGATGAACAGCTCCAATTCAGCCTGGGGACAGAACGCTACACTGATGCAGTCATTGATGTAATGGCGGAAGACTTGGGCACAGTGTCTGTGTTGGTACTGAAGAGGGACTGTTTGAAAAAGCCGACAAAGAGGCAGGTGTAGCTGGAGCCCATCCGGGTACTCATGGCCACGCACTGGATTTGGAAGAAATGGGTGGGAGTTAAATGAAAAGTTATTGAGGATGAAGACCAGTTTGGCGAGGTGGAGGAGAGTATTTCTTGAGGGGAACTGGATGGGTCTATTGGAGAAGAAGAATCAGCCTAGAGGCGGTCCTTGTGGGGTATGGACGTGCATAAGTACTGCACGTCCACAGTGAAGAAAAAGCACTGTAGACCGTGGAACTGGAAGTTGCTAAAGATATGGAGGGCATGGTAGGTGTCGCGGAAGGTGGGAAGTGCCTTAACTAAGGGGAGAGGATGGAGTCGAGTTAGGACGAGATGAGTTTGGTGGGGCAGGAACATACTGAGACGATAGGTCGGCAAGGGTAGTTGAGCTTGTGGATTTTGGGGAGCAGGTGGAACAGGCGGTACAGGGCTGGGGGACTATGAGGTTGGAGGCAGCGGAGGGGGTGTATAAACTATGAGGGGGTCAGTTTAGCTCAGTTGTTGAACGATGGTTTGTGAAGCAATGTGATGCCAACTGCGTAGGTTCAAACCCCACACCAGATGAGGTTACCATGAAGGACTCTCCTTCTCAACATCTCCCCTCACCTGAGCTATGGTGGTCCTCATGTTAAATCACCACCAGTGGTCTTTGCCTAATGAACAAACAGACCTATAGTCTAGCAAGATTATGGCGATAAGCAATGAGACTTAGGTGTGTTAAGTGGTGGTGATATGGAATAAATGTTCAATTTGAGTTGTGATTGTTGAAGATTGTTGGTAAATGCATGATGTGGATGTGGTTATTTTGTGAGGCTAGTGGAATACTTAGTGGAATCTGACATTTAAAGAAGCATTCCGCAAACTTGACCATTCATTCAGTTATTGAGTGTTTGCAGCAATGCATCTAGCCTTCAAAGCTCTTCTCTGGCATTGAACTATACTGCTATCCGTTTCCAGTGTATTCAGATTTGGTCTACAGGACCCCATTGGCCCCTATGGATAAAGATTTTCTTTCATACTGTGCACCTTCTCCAAAATGTCTTCCAGTGCTACATTGAAGAATATTTTGAAGTTGCTCACTGTCGTGTTGTGCCATTCATGCCAGGGTAAAATAACTTGTGTAATGAACTCCAGCATCTGTTTCAGCTAAGATAAATCTTTTTTTTCTATTTGCAGGCTATTTTGAGCTTGTGTTAGCCTCTCATCATTCCTTACTCAGGCATACACAACTGTGCAATTAGCTTTGACTATATGTTGAAAATATGTAAATATTTGTATACTGTTTGCCCTGGAACAAACGTATGTGCATTAATAATGCATCACAGTCGCAGGGACCATTTTCCTGCCCTACCCAGCAGTGTCTAATTTTAAAATTTTAACCTTTGTTTTCAAATCCCACCATCTCTCCAATCTTCCTCACATTTGCTTTTCCTTTGGATTCTTCATTTTATTTTCAGTTCACTATTTATTCTTAATCTTAATTTCTATCTCCCTTACTATCCAGGTAGCTCTGCATTTGTCTGATCTACATCTTTCATTTGAGAAAATAACCCATCTCTTCTTTAAATATAGCCCATCATTCAGTTATTGGTTTTCCCACCAGCCTTTCATTCCAGTCAATCTTGCATAGCTCTTCTGTTGCTCCACTGAAGTTGGCTCTCTTCCAAGAACTAGATGCAATAGTGCATTCTTTCTTATTGGACTGAACGCATGCTAATGTAAGAAATTGTCCTGAACAAAATCCAGGAAGACTTGACCCTCCTTGCCTTCTACACAGCAGGTATCCCAGTCTATACTTGCGAAATTTAACTTCCCATCATCCCTACTCTACAACATTGGCATATTTCTGTAATTTCCCTGCAGATTTGTTCCCTTACTTCTGTTTCACTACTTGGTTGTCAACAAACTACATGTAGCAATGTAATTGTATCCTTTTTTCCCCTTAACTCAAATTGTATTGATTCTGCACTTAGGCCCTCTGATACATCTCTTTCTCAAACACTATAATGCTAACCAGTACAGCCACCCCTTCTCCTTTCCTTCATTTCCTATCTTTTGAATACTTTGTATGAAATATTTAACACCCAGTCTTGTCAATTCTTGAGCCAGATTTTTGTTGTTGCCACAGTATTATATTTCCACATAGCAATCTGTGTCTGCTACTCCTTAATCTTATCTACTTTGCCTGTTTATCTACTTACTTCATTTCTTACTTCTTTACTCATACCTCACCTATAACTTGCTATTCTCTACGCTAGTGTCAATGCATCTCCAAGTATTTTGTGAACCCTGGATTTGGTTTTACTATTCTCTCTTGGTTCCTACCCCCCTGCCAAGTTCGTTAAAAGCCTTTCCACAGCATAAGCAAAACACCTCACAAGAAAATTAATCCCAGAATTGTTCAGATGCAATCCATCTGGCTTCTACAAATGCCATCTTCCCCAGAGCCAGTTCCAAGAATCTAAAGCTCTGCCTCCTGCACCATCTTCCCAGCCACACATTCTGGTTGTTCACTTTCACTCAAAAGAATGGCTTGCAGCCAATCTGACATCTTCTACCCTGGCTCCAAGGAGCCAATGTATTATCTTGGAGTCATATTAATGGCCACAGTAACACACATATCTGCTCGTCTAAGTCATGAATCCCCTATCACTCTATCTCTATCATTCTTCTTCCTCCCTTCCTGCCACAAATGTGACTCTAGCTGTACTCACCAGAGGAACCGTTGCCCTCATTGACTTCCAAATAAAAACCTGTTCTTTTGATTGAGACCTTCAGAAACTCTTGTCGTACCAACCTCTTTCACTTGGACTGCCTAGTGGTCATTCATTCCCTTCCTGTCTCCAGATCCTTAAGCTGCAGTGTAACCATCTCTCTGAACATTATAACCACATAGCTCTTAGTCTTGCAGATGTGCCAAACTATCTCCAGTCATTGTTCATGTCCCAAAGCCTGATGTTTCTACAAATGGTTGCTCTACCTGCAAATGTGGTCATCTGGTGCACCATTTGGGCATTGCTTTCCATTATTATAGGCTATGCATTGCACTTGACAAGCCAGTGTTGTTATGCTTTAAACTTAACATTTATTTTTGTTTTACTTTTTTTATTCCTTAGTCTTAAACTTACTTCCTTTATGCTAACTTTATTACCCTCAATGATCCTACTTTGGCTTCCTTATATTAATTTATTAAATTAAAAAATATGATTTCTTTATTAGAAAAGGTGAGGGAGACAAAAAGCAAGAAACTATGGGTCATTTGTTGACAGGCAAATGTTTCAAACTATTATTAAAATGCTTATAGCAGGACAATTGGAAAAAAATGTAACCTGTTGGAGTCAACATAGTTTTATGAAAGAGAGATCACATTTAATCAACTTGTTGGAGTTCTTTGAAGAAATAACTTTTATTATGTATAAAGTGGAAGCAGTGAACATACTGTGCTTAAATTTCCAGAAGGCATTTGATAAGGAGCCATATCAAAGATTATTGAGGAAAATAACATATGGTGTAGGGACTAACAAAGTAACATGGGCAAAACATTGGCTACCTAATAGGAAACAGTAAATAGGCATAAATGGGTCAGTTTCTGGATGGCAAGCTGCTACAAATGATAAACCACAAGGTCTCAACTATTTTCAATTTTTAAAAATGATTTGGATGAAGGGACCAAAGATCTGGTTGCAAAATGTGCTGATGACACAAAGTTAGGCAGGAACATCAGTTGTAAAGAATACACAAGAAAGATACAAAAAGAAATTGATAGGTTAAGTGAGTGGGCTAGGATGAAGTAAATGGAGTATAATACATGGCAAGTTTCACAGGGAAGTTTTTAAAAGTATATTATCTAAATATTTACCTTACTCTGGTAAAGGACACTAGTTTGAGACCCAAGTTGATCTCTCTGAAACTGAATTTGAAATTCTACCATGTTGAAATCACCAAGCCCTAGAGGATCCTTAATTATGAGATCTCTTATTAATCCTATCCCAGTACACGTGACTAGATCTAAAATGGCCTGTCCCCAGGAAGGTTGTGCAATGTACTGCTCTAAGAAACCATTCCAGATGCTTTCTATAAATTTGTTTTCCATGTCAGCCTTGCCTATCTGACTTGTCCAGTCAATATGCAGAGTAAAATCACCCATGACAATGATAGTGCTCTTCTTACAAGCTTCCATTATTTCCGATAGAGATGAGGAGAAACTATTTCTCACAGAGGGTAGTGATTCTTCAGAGCTCTCCCTCCAAAGAGTCTTTGAATATTTTTAAAGCAGAAGTAAACACACATGGAGTGTAGGGATTGCTGGCTAGACCAGTATTTATTGTCCATCCCTAGTTGCCCTGAGAAGGTGGTGGTGAGCTGTTTTCTTGAATTACTGCAGTCCATATGATATAGATAGACCCATAATGCTGTTGGGGGGATTTCAGGATTTTGACCCAGAAGGACTGATGATATATTTCCAACATGTGTTGGTGAGTGGTTTGGAAGGGAACTTGCAGATAGTGGTGTTCCCAACTGTCTGCTGCCCTTATCTTTCTGGATGGTAAAGGGTGTGGTTTTGGAAGTTGCTAGCTAAGGTTCTTTAGTGAATTCCTACATTGCATCTTATTGATGGTACACACTGCTACCAATGAATCTCAGCAGTGGACGATGTGGATGCTTGTGGATGTGATATCAATCAAGTTTCTTGAGTGCTGATGGAGCTATACTCACCCAGGCAAACGGGGAGTATTCCATCACACTCCTGACTTATGCCTTGTAGATGGTGGACAGGTTTGGGGGAGTGAGAAGGTGAGTTACTCACTACAGAATTCCCAGCCTCTGACTTGCTCTTGTACCCACTGTGGCTGTGAGTCCAATTCAGTTTCTGGTCAATGCTAGCCCCCAAGATGTTGATGGTGGGGGCTTCAGTGATGGTAATACCACTGAATGTTATCAGGGTACACAGAAATGTGCAGTCTTCACATCCATCATGAACTTATTGAATGGCAAAACAGGCTTGAGGCACTATATAGTCTATACTTGCTCCAAGTTGTTTATGTTTTTATGCTGTGCTTTCAAGTGCACAGGCGCTAAGCTTGAAATGTTCCTCAATAACACTTGCAGCTTTTCTGGTTCTCACTTCTCCTTTAAGATGCTTTTTAAAAGCTAGCTCCCCACCTGCTTTAATATCCGCCTATTTGGTTCAGTGCTTACTGTAAAGAGCCGTTGGACATTTTACTATATTAAACATGCAATGCAGATGCCCTTTGTAATTGTTGGTTCCTTTATGCTGTTCAAGAGCACTGATGGCAGGAGTCCATGTGCACTGTCCTTCGCTGGAGTTTCCTGTTTGCTCTTGATTTACACCATTTTGTTTTGATGAAGCCTGGCTACAAAGCCCTCAAACCTCTGCTTGCTTTCAGTTTAGATTTACTACACCCTTTTCAGGCACAGTCAGGTGCTGACACCAAATAATTCACAAACAAGGTTCAATGCAGTGCTGCTCAGGAGCAAAATGGGAGATAATGATTGCAGGCTATTTTTCTTCAGCACTGTATCCATTTTTAGGCATTAATTGAGAGCAGCGCCCAGAGAAAATTGAGTCCTTTTTGCTTTAATTGTACCAATGTTTCATTGTGAGGGAGAGAAAGTGAGAGAGCAAAGAAGAGCCTTTCCTTATGGAAATGGCTAGCTGTATGCTGTAAATTAGGAGTCTGTTCCACCCTGGCTTTTTTCAGTTGTAATTTGTGTTATAGTTATCATTAACATGTCAAACTTGTAATCATGTACAATGAGCTATTTGCTCATAATGACAAAAGCAATTTAAAGCTTTACCAGAGCAGTTCGTGATTATGAAGTATCGACAAAGCAAAATAAATAAGCATTGGACCAATCGTTAAAGAAACAGTAAAGGCCAAGTATTCTGCCTTGTGTTTCTGTTTGACTTCAGTGGATGAGCCTTGTTTGCACTCTTCTATTCAGTGATGTCATGTAAAAGGATTATTTACTGTAACCTTGTAATCAAGCTGCCCTATTACTGATGATAACAGTGCTGCTGCAATTTTGTCTGAAAAGAAACCGCCTGAGATGGATTGGCTGATGCTTTAGTTGCAGCGCAATGCCCTATTATCTTCATTCGTAATTTGCTTTCAAGAACTTATGATTTATATTTGAGTTGGATTACTCCTTTCAGTGTATCATGAGCTTTAAGTGGCCTTGTTGGTCTTGAGGAAAAAGGTAAAAAAGTCATATCTCTGCTAGATTTTAATTGATGCATTTGAAGTTGGAGTAAAAAGGGATTGCAATTAAAATCAAAAGCCCTACTATCTTTGGTGGTAACGCTTCAGTTCTGCAGTTGTCTCTAATACTTTATTTGTTCTGCATGTTATCAGAAGATTTCACGCAATCATACAATAAAAGTGACTAATTTACAGAACGAACAGAGAGAGGACAGAGGATGACACCTTTTTGATGCTCATTAAGTGAAAATTTAGTCAGTCCAACACAGTTGTAGCTCATGATAGTATTAACTAAATTAGACACTATGAAAAAAGAAACAAAGTGCGTACAATTTGAAACTTTGCAAAAAGTGGAAAATTGTGGAATATTTTTCTCTGGTTTTTATCAGTTGTTCGGTTTATTGTCCTTGTGGCTGAAATTTCATTCCAGAGGCAATAAGTAGACGTTGGAAAACAGCCTGACTCCACTCACCTTGTACAAAATACCTGTACATGTGGGAATTTTCTGGGGAATGGGTTCTAACAGGATTGGGCTTACCATACCTGGTAAAAGTTTGAAGTCAGCCATAGAATAGACTAGTAGATCTCAGTGGTCTCAGCTCAATTTCATTATAAACTCTTAGTTCAAAACCCCAGCATCCTTTAGGCTGTTGAAACTGCCATATTCAAAGTAAGATACTGGCTGATTTTTTTTTAAATCTAGTCCTGACATGCTCATTATTTACTTAGACAAGATATAGAGGTGTCAAGAACTTGAAGGTTTTGCTACTGATATTCTAAAAGTCTGATTGTTAGACACTGTTTTGGTTCTGTAGTAAAAACAGCCTTTTTTTAGAAATTTTGAACAAATAACATTTTGTAAATTTTTTCGCACATGACATTGTGACAAAATGGTGCATTAGTTCTCTACAGAAAGTACAATGGATGCTGGGATGTGGAAGTGCCATCAGTAGGCATGGAAATAATGAAAGGTAATAGGGAAGGGTGGGGAGGATATTGGCATGGGAACATGGGTATAGCATTTGAACTTAGCATTCAAAAGGTTCCCTCATCCAGACTATTACACATAATGACTCTTTCAAAAACCTGGCCTAACTCCACAAAGATTGTGGGGGACAAGTCGATGCCGATCCCTGCAATGGAACCAGTCTGGTTAGGAATGCACAAGTCAGCACCCCTATCCAGTCTTGACAAAAGCTTGGAACACTGCCATTGGATCCAGGAATCCCAGATTCAGTACCCAGCTTCCATGTCTAAAGGTTCATGGAGTCTCCCCAACTCAACAGGAAACCAGTCTGTTGTCTCTGACACATTGCTAAACTTTTGCCTGAAATTGTGCTGAATGTTATTAGAAACAAATTTATTGTTGCCTTTGTGAAAAGAGCGAACAAAGGAATTCTGTATAAATATGCTACTGCTTTCTTTGATTTCACTAAACATTTGGTGAACCGATACAAGGAATGAATTACTTGTTTGATACTTAGAATTTGTAATTGAGTGATTGCAATAATTTCCAGTGTACGTGGATCAGTAGTACAAGACTTTCTATAGTTCTAAACAATGCTGCCCAGGTTGATACGAAGATACTGGGCTGCTGAGACACTCAATTCAGGCACTGACACCTAATGCTCACTACATACCAGAGGTGCTCAGACCATTTCAAATTCTATGACAAATGTAAAGGGGCTTGGAAGCCTGAACACAAGCTTTCCATTAACATCACAGAACTCCTGACTTTAAGGAAAATGACAGTGACTGACGTTATGCTGCAGAGTACTAAAGTGCTTCAGCCACACATCACATGTTCCAAACTGGCTTTGGAAGGATGACCTTAAATAGTGGCTAAACAAATTAAGGTTTCTTGCCCAGTTGGCATGCCTGACCTGTAACATTTGGCATGTACAACAGTACCAACATGTAACAAAGCAGCATTGCCCCATGCCAGCTGCTTGTCCAGGGCACAGCAAGCTGTGCGCAATCTTTCATTGGTACTAATACCAAATGTTGTGACCCTAGGATTCCCAGTGTGTCATGGGATATACACTCAAAATAACACTGATTTTGAGTTGCTCAGTAGCTCATATAGCCTGTGCAGTATGCATTGCATGCTATCTGTTCCAGTGATTCACATAAACAATGAGATAAAGTTTTGTACAATTGTGACAGCAGATCAAAGGACCATAGTTTTTTTTGTGAGGGCATTACTGAGGCAGTCAGAATTCAGAGGATTAAATAGAATATTTAATACAATCGTATTAATATTTAGTATTAAAGTAGTGAGTCCAGTGTGACTCTTCTTCAGAACCCTGAAGAAGTTTTGAAGAATAATCATACTGAATTCAAAATATTAACTCTGTTTCTCTCTCCAAAGATGCTGCCAGATCTGTCGAGTTTCTCCATCATTTTCTGTGCTTGTTTCAGATTTCCAATATCCAGAGCATTTTGCTTTTATTAATGAAACAGAATGTTTGCTGTCATCACTTCCCTACATTGTACAGGACAATCTGGTGTCTGTACATTTGCAGCTGAAAGATAGAAATTGAGATGTCAGTGACTTAATGCTTCCTCATTGGGTGCACTGCTCAAGTTCTCCTAGACTGCAATCAAGTAGAAATCACAGAACCAATAGGAATGTACCTTGTTATCGTATTAGTCTCATTATCAAAGGCCTTGAGGAAGTTACATCTTGTTGAATGAAGCATGACTATGTTGACCAGTGTACTAAGTTCATAGTTATTGCTGAAGCGTTCAAGTCCTAGAATTTTGGAATGTCAAATTTACACTTTATAATAAAAAAAATCAAAATTTATGATATTTCAACTTCTACCTTACTCACATGTTTATGTTCAAAAACCACTAACTGTAACCTTTATGAACTTTAATAATAAATGAGGGATATTAATATAGTTATTTCCTGGTTTGTTGTGAGTGAGAACTCTTCAATCTAATTGGTTGCTTATTCTGTCTGAATCACTGTCACCGGATACTTTTGACTTGGAAACAGATTTAAACTGCTATCAGGAGTAGAACAATTGGAGGATGCAGCAAGTTTACCAGTACCTTTCCATGAGGTAAGAAATGAATATCTTCGCAACAAATCTGTGCCAGTATAATGGTGACTTTGCATTAATTGTGAGATCAGCTCATTCTAGTGAGGCATGTAGATCTATGGCATAAATACTGTGCAGCCAGGATGTGTTACGTAATAAAAGAAAATTGAATAGTACAAAGAAGAGGGATTTACTGTATATGGAATGAGCAGAAGAAATAAATAGAAGAAATAATATTAGGAAGTAGACAAAACGTATTTGCATTGGGAAAGCTTGAGGCAGATGGAAAAACAGCCCATAAACTTATTCTGACTTTGAAAAGCAGAAGAGAATTATTTTGCATGATAACTAGTATCTAGTTGTAAAGAACCGAAATGTTTAGGTGAAGAGCACCACAGAAAATGTAAGAGCTAATTATTTAAACAATGACAGCCCAAAAAGGTATGTCCAAAGGTCTGATTCATAATCAGGATTTTCAATTCCACAAGTGTGAGGCCACTTTTGGAGTATTGTGTACAATTCTGGTTCACCCTGCTTTAGGAAGGATGTTGTTAAATTGGAGAGGGTTCAGAAAAGATTTACCAGGATGTTCTGGGACTGGAAGGGTTGAGTTGTAAGGAGAGGCTGAATAGACCACGACTATTTTCACTGGAGTGTAGGAGGTTGAGGGATAACCCTATAGAAGTTTATGAAATCACAAGGAGCATAGATAAGCTGAATACCAAAGCTCTTTTTCCTAGAGCGGGTGAGTTCGAAACTAGGCGTCATGTTTTAAGGTGAGAGGAGGAAGATTTACAAGGGACCTGAGGGGCAACCTTTCTCACACAGAAGGTGGTTCATATGTGGAATGAACTTTCAGAGAAAGTGATACATGTAGGTAGAGTTATAATATTTAAAAGCCATTTGGATAGTTACATGGATAGGAAAGGTTTCGAGGAATATGGACCAAAATTAAGCAAGTGGGATCAGTTGAGTTTGGGAAACTTAGTTAGCATGAAGGTGTTGGACTGAAAGGCCTATTTCCGTGCTGTATGACTCTATGACTCTATGCCTGGAAGTGCAACAGCCTGCACAGTAAGATACAAAATCACAAGTGAAAGGACACAAGGGGAGAAAGAGAAAGCCTCTTCATAGGAAAGAAGAGAGATCAAATGAAAGGAAAGAGAAACATACAAATATCCTTTTAGCTTGCTTTGGCAAGACAGCAAGTTGGATGCTTTTAGGATGGATGAAAGGGAAACATGAGGAATTGAGGAGAGACCATTTGTTCAAGGAAAATGTAACGACTGGTAAGAAAAGAGTAATACTGTTAAGGTAGAGGAGAGCAAAGGGTGCAAGAGAAAATCTGCTGCACAAAGAGAGAACGTTTGGCTCTGTTGGCTTTCACAATGAGTATATAATTCCTTTTCATGTCAGTTGCAGTTTTGTTTAACAATGTCACCTTGCATGAATATCAAGGCATCACATTTAAAAGCATAAAACTTACTGTAATTCAAGGAGAATCCCCAACTCAATTACTTAAGTAGCGACATAATACTTGGTCAATGACTCCAAAGGAAAGTAAAATCAGGACAGGGTGTAAAGAATTATTTTCCCACCAGGTGGTTAGACTAAAATTACCCCAAATATGCAGATATAGGCATTCTGATGTTATGTGAAAATGAAAATGTACTGCATTTTCAAACTAAAGCAAAATGAACATTCGATTCATAGAGAATATGTAACAGTGACAAGAAACAACTAACAGTTCTCATGTTAAAAATATGACTATTTAAAATGAAAGTAGAATCATCTGCAGGATTCACTGGACAACATGACATGGGTGAAAACTAGCTCACCATGACTTATTACTTATTTTTAAAGTCCATGATAATCTGTCCCCATGACAGCGTTTTGCAGCACAAAGCATATTCGATGCATTTATTTCCTGATTTTCTCTAACATACTTTATTAGGTCTCCTTTACCTAAAACCCGCATGTGGATTAGAGTCTCTTAGGTCTGCTCATTGAGAACTTAGATTTGCCCATCTACCCCATTGTATCTGTTTTCTGGTGCAGGACAGAACTTAGACAGAGGTTTCATCGACCATAGATGCATTATAAAATCCATATCTTGAAGAAGCCGGCCATATATCTATTCTTCAAGGAAATGTGTTACGTTTGATTTCCTCACAATGAAAGCATGATAGGTAATCTCCAAGAAGCACACATTCACCTGAATGCTTTTGTGGTGGGGATCGCACACTATTTGAATGCTGATAGAATAAAACTGCTGACTATTCATTCCAAGCAGTGTGTTACTGGGCCTGGAGGATAAGGAACGTAAATTCAGTCCCAAATGGACTCAGCTGACTTTGCATGAATTGGCGAACTCCTTTAATTAACAGAATTACTTTGTTCTGCATGTACGAATTAGACCCGTGCAAGGAGCCTGTAAGCCACAGGATACATTTTCGAGCAGACAGCAGGTTTAAACAATCCCTGTTGTGCCTTAAAGGAACACTCACAAATGTTGCTGATATTGAAGTTAGTTTCAGGATCCCACTGACTGGATTACAAAAGCCCATTAACAGATAACTGTCCTCTCTACAAGATGGTGTTTTGCAGCAGATGCAGCCAACCTTCTTTAGAGTTTGCTATCAGTCTGTCTGCATAAAATGAATGTAGTTTCCCAGTTTGAGAAGACAACTCCATAGAAGAAGATAGAGTCATAGAGTCATAGAGATGTACAGACCCTTTGGTCCAACCCATCCATGCCGACCAGATATCACAACCCAATCTAGTCCCACCTGCCAGCACCTGGCCCACATGCCTACTCTGCTCCTTCTTTTGAATGTTAAGAAAGAGCTCTGCATTTCTGACATGAGATTAAGAGCAAAGCTCATTCAGAAAGTTGGAGCAGTACTTCCATTCCGATGGGTCTCTCGTAATGTAGACTAATTTCAGGTTAGCAAACCATGCCACTTTTCCTTTGCAGAAGTCAGTTGCCATGTTATGTGAAGTAAAGTTCCAGTCTCACAGACAGCCATTTTAACAGCTCTTGTGATGGAGTAAGAATGTAACACATGTATGACAGTAGAATGCTGGGAGGGCATAAGGTGCCAAGTAGGTAAAGCACCAGGTTTGTAGGGTGCCAGGTAAATATGGTTTCAGGAGGGTTGAGTGACAGGACGCAAAATCGCAAGGGGGCCAGGTAAGTGATAGATTGTTGGGGTACGTCTGGCAGGGTTAAAGAGTGTGATGCTGGAAAAGCACAGCCGATAAGGCAGCATCAGGAATGAGACTTATGCCCGAAACATCGACCCTCCTGCTCCTCAGATGCTGTCTGACCAGCTGTGCTTTTCCAGCACCACACTCTTCAACTCTGATCTCCAGCATCTGCCGTCCTCACTTTCTCCTAGTAAATCTGGCAGGGGCAGGCAGAGATATCATGTCTCTGGTGGATGGAGAGGGTGTGTATTCTCAGTCTGGTGGTTGAGAAGAGAGGGTCAGGATCCATGGGATAGGGTGTTGGTGCTTACAGTGGAGACTTTCTCCTAGTAAATCTGGCAGGGGCAGGCAGAGATATCAGGTCTCTGGTGGATGGAGAGGGTGTGTATTCTCAGTCTGGTGGTTGAGAAGAGAAGGTCAGGATCCATGGGATAGGGTGTTGGTGCTTACAGTGGAGATAAGGTGTTGGGACCTAGTGGTGGGTGTTGGGTCCCTCACATAGAAGGAGATCTCTGGTCCAGTGGTGGAAGGTGTCAAGCTCTGTGAGAAGAGTGAATGCTGAGTTCCAGGTGGTTGGGTGAGGGAGGTTAGAGCCCAGGGATAGATGCATGTGTTCAGTCTAGCCTCAGATGATGATTGCTGGGTCCAGTGGCAGGGGCTGATTGTCTCCGGGAGGGACGGTGACAGCATCAGGATCTGGTGGCTGTCAGGTGTCAGAGGAGGTTTAAGTGGGGGCTTGTATGGTATTTCAGGGGGTCAGTTTAATAATATTACAATACAGAGATAATCAGCCAAACCAAGTTAGCCTTCTTACCTTCATATTGATAGCACACTAAAATTAAAACTTTTAAAGACCTTGAAAATTGACCCCAATGATTTCTAATCAGACTTTTTGAATCATCAATCCTGGACTTTGTGAATAATTAATTCTCAACACTGGTTTGTAACTTAAACAAAAGACTTAGCAATTTATTAACAATACAACAACTTTAGTAGAGATAAATTAAACAATGAAGTAATCTAATTGGCCAATGCTTTAAACCTAATAGCTTTTGTTTTAGCCCCATTCCCACAAAGATTGTTAAATAAGCACCGTTATGGGATAAGTAAACTAAAATAACAAAACTAGCCAGATTACTTAAGAAGTTTTGCAATGTGTTGTTAGATTAGATTAGATTCCCTACAGTGTGGAGACAGGCCCTTTGGCCCAACAAGTCCACACTGACCCTCCGAAGAGTAACCCAACCAGTCCCATTTCCCTCTGGCTAATGCACCTAACACTATGGGGCAATTTAGCATGGCCAATTCACCTGACCTGCACATTTTTGGACCTGTGGGAGGAAACCGGAGCACCTGGAGGAAACGCACGCAGACGCGGGGAGAATGTGCAAACTCCACACAGACAGTCGCCCGAGGTTGGAATTAAACCTGGGACCCTGGTGCTGTGAGGCAGCAATGCTAACCACTGAGTGTTTCACCAGCATTGATGATGGTTTCTTGGTCGATTCTTGAAGTTGTCAATCAGGGTGACCTTTCCAGCCCACCCAGTAAAGACAGGTTAGCTTAGTTTTCTATTAACTCTCTGAATTTTGAAGAGCTTCTCACAGAAGGCAGAGAGCTTTCAGATCTTCAGTGTGTATCATCAACAGCCAGATTTCTTTTTTCACACAAAACACATCCAAAACCCAAACTAAGCTCTCACTATTCCCTGACAGACCTAACATGAGGTCCCAGCTTCTGTTTGATATCCACCACCTTCTTGAGCATAAGGTCTTTTCCAGACTTGCTGGAACCAATTCCCAGGTACTTACCTTGTTAATAACCAACATCTGCTCTCTGTTTAAACTTAATGTTCCTCCTTGGTGATGAAGCATCTACAGACCCTTTTGATTTGGAACAAACCTGCATTTAGCTTCCAGGCCTGGCCTCACGAATTAACAAAAACTGGTTTGGCCTCTTTTCCTTTTAACACAAGCTGCTATCCCCAGTCCAAAAGTCACCTTTAGCTCACAGCTGGCATTTCACAATTCCAAGCCAGGATTGATAAAAGAATAAAAACAAAAATAATTTTAAAATGGTGAGGGCTGTAACAGTAGTTACTCAAGAATTGGACTAGGTTTTTAATTATTTAACTTTTCCTGGTTAACTGCTGTGGAAATCTCTGAATTTTCTGATTCTGATGGATACTTTAGTATGCTACATCAGTGATTCTGTAGAGTCTCCATGCACAACACCCATCCACACTGCAGAAACAATTACCTGTCATCAGAAAGTTCAGACTATCCAGGACTTCCATCTCAATCCGCCAAACGTAATTGTGGAAACGCAAATGAGATTTGTGGACCTTCCAGCATCTTATACAATTAAAGGGTAGTCCATCCACATATAAGACACATTATCTACCTGGGGAAGGGAATCTCTTAAACATCAGAATTAGAATTAACTTTTGTTGTCAAATATAGGAATTCTGGAGTATAATGAAAAGTGTACACAATACCTTTCACTGGTCCCAGTTTGGTTACAAAACCATAACTTAAAAATAAACAATAAAACAACAATAATTATAAATAGTACACAGTCGAACTGAAAGAAAAAGAGTCATAAAGAGCTAAAAGGAAAAAAAAATCACAACTTAAAGAAAGGTAAGCGTCTAGATCTTCAAGTCCTTAGCCTGGAGTCTCGGACACCCTGCGAGTCTTGAATCACAGTAGTATGGATCATTTACAATATAAAAAATAATTTCATAGCTTTCTCCAGTAGCCACTGGACCTGCATTCTGATCCACACTTAATTTGGGAAGCAGTGGGTCATTGGGATTGTTAGATCTCTTCAAATATCCATCAACCTACTCATTTTTTCCCATTTGCAGGAAAAGCCAGACAAAGTAGATGAAAGAGGATAAGAACACCTTGTAGTTCCGTTAACTTCAAGCCCTTTGTTTAATTTGAAAGCATGATCTTCAAAATCTTTTGACCAAAAATAAACTTTTCTTTTCAAAAAAAAGGACAGTGTTTTGGAAATACAGAACTTGTGTTTGTTGAAAACAAACCATTGAAACTTTTCATTCTGCACTCATCAGGCCAATTCATAAGAAATACGAATGTAAATAGAAAACAAAATTGATACTGTAAGATAAGACAGTGTTGATCAATTGCCAAGTGGTGGAGATATTGACACCGAGAGTCCATCAGATATGTGATGACTGACAATTCACTACCAGTCTTTTTTTTCAAACAGGCAGGTTTATTCTGATTGGTCAAGGTATTATCCTGTGAAATGAACAGGGAATGGCTGTCATCCATGTTTCTGAGTTCAAACAAGTGCAGTATGTGTTAATACTCATTTTGTTTACAAAGAGCTGGGCCCTGTATGCGAAGATACATAGCTTCTAGTACACATAAGTGTGCCACATTACAAGCCTGACTCTGAAACAGGATAATTCTCAGCACAAGCAGGATTGCTTAATAAATGTCTCATTGTTCCATCACATTTAATGTTTGACACTGTGTCATGAGTTTTGGAAGCAACGCCTGGTTGTACATGGCATTTACCTTGAGTATTCTGAAAACTGAAGAAATATGTCTTGATAAAATTTGCAGTCTTTGAGACATACAGCCTACATTTCCAGCATCTCAGCAACACTAAAATGCATATAGTACATTACTCATTTATGTAATTGGCAGAATATCTCTTTAGCTTGACAGCAACATTGTTAGTAGTGAATATCACTCATGTTGTTATGCATATTGGAGCAGCATGAAACAGCTAGTTTTACCTATTGCTTAAACATTTGAGATACTGTGTCCTAATCTGAGGTACATTGGGCACTTGCCTGCAGTAAAAGTGATGGTCATAAGGTAGAGTGATAGAGATTGAGAAATGATATGATCAAGGTAGTTGTTGTGCTGCAAGATGGTACTGATATGCCATATTTCATCATGAAGAGGAATTTGGTGATTGAATTTCTGTGGTGGGGTGATTCTAGGTAAAGTTAACCTATCTGGTTTAAAATTCCAGCAAAGCTTGGGAATTATCTTTCATTCATCATCTGAGTGTTACACCCTTCATGACAATACCTAGAGTAACCAGAATCCACTTAACAATGAATCAGCACCGTCTTTTCATTTGGTACAAATGTTATTTTCCCTTTACATTGGCATTTCTTCTAAGTTGTCTTGATGAGTTTAGGCCAAAGAACTTTGACAGGATAGGTTTCCCATTTTTTATTGAAACGGAAGCAAAATTATATGAACACATACAATCTGATGTAAAAAGAGAAAATGTTAGAAAAACGCAAAAGTTCTTGCAGCATATGTGAAAACACAAACAGAGTTAACAAGCAGGACCGTAACAAACTACAGAAGTTTGTGTGCAAAGTCCAGACCATCACAAAAGTCAACCTTCCATCCATGGACTTCATATATACGGCTCGCTGCCACAGAAAGGCTGCCAACATCATCAAAGACACATCTCGCCTCGGTAATGCTCTCCTACAGCCTCTTCCGTCTAACAGAAGACACAGAACCCTGAACACACGCACCAGCAGGTTCAGGAACAGCTTCTTCCTGGCCATTATTAGACTGATGATTGGACTCTGAAACCTCAAATAATGCTGATCTTGCTAACATTGCTCTCACCTAGTGCACGCCCTGTGCAATGTAATCCATATGACTCTAAGTCTTTCTGATCTGTACATCCTTACTTACTATTATCTGCCTGTACTCCTCATAAACAAAGCTTTTCACTGTACTTCAGTACATGTGACAATAAATACATCAAATCAAATCAAATTTAACCTTGGCCACAGCAAGAGCTGCTGGCTGTACCATTAATTCCTTTATGACATCTTCCCAACACAATTTAGTGCCACCCAAACACTTATCTGGACAAGGGCAAGATCCTCAATGTCTTCAGGGATGGTGTCCTCCCTCTGTGAGCTGCCAGCCAACTGAGGCCAACAGCTTTCCAAGACCAGCAGCACCACCAGGAGCAGTGGGAAATGTTGGTACTGCAGGATCATTGCTGAAACCTGCAGGAGACATGGGAGGTGGACTTGCTGGTGCAAGTCAGAGATACAGTAATATGGATTGAGGCTGGTGTTATTTCCATCTATGAGCAGCCTATCACTTCTGGCAGCCAACACCATTGGATTTTGCTCGCTGACATGGAAGGGAATGTCATACTCAACAAGGTTTACCTGGTGTTTTCCACATGCCTCTGTTTGAATAATTACAGTGATGAAATGAGGCCTTATGTGACAAAATAAGGGTCTCAATTGGTCATTTTGGAGGACATCCTGCTGAATACATAATCAGAGGTAGTTGGGAAAGTATTGGGGTCTCAACCCTACACTTGCCCACCCAATTAAACAGGTTCCACATTCCAGTCCATCTCCAAGCAGAATAGTATTCCCACCAAACATTTCAAGGTGAGGGCCTTTCATCACATTTTGGAAAACATTGGAGTCGTAACAGGTTGAGCAAGTCTATTAGACCAAGAAAGATGGGAGTGTGGATAAAAATAAAAGAGAAGTTTTGTGATCAGATAGAAAGCAAGAGATGAAAATACTAAAACAATGTTAATACAAAGCTGAGGAGATTTGATGAGGAGGGAGCATTCCCTATTTGGGAAGCACCAAAACTTTTGCTGCGGATCTTCTGTGATCTTATTACAGTGCCAAATAAATCATACAACATATTGAAGAAGTTGCCCAGCAACAGGGGCATGACAAAAGTTGGCACAGACAAGGTAGGTGTCTTTCAGGGAGTCATACATCCAACTGTTGCCCAACTGTCCCAGATAAATGGGTTAATGCTCCCATAATATTGTATGAACACAACAAACAAAAATGGCATATAATCATAGGATGCACAAATTGAGAAGTGTCATTTAATGTGTGGTCAACTACCTAATCATAATCTGTAAAATAATAGTCTCTCTAGCTCTGTCCAAAATATAAGATGAGGCCAAGTGGATAAACTTTGATTCAACCTTGTACAACCTAGATTAATTCATGTTCTGACATAATAATGTGATCCTTATGACTTCAGGAATCAGCACATTATATGAAGTGTTGATCACTGTTAGCTTTCTTTATAATTATCATTTAGCTGAACCACTTTCCAACCTAAATATTCATGTAATGTTTCAGTTCAAGATATACTTCTAAAAGCTGGACCAAAAGTGTTGCCTGACTGAAATAGTCTGATTTTGTATTCCTGTTTGGTGATTTGGTCATTTCTAGTTACTGAGGAAACCCTTATAATGTTTGGAAACATCGAAGCTGATTCTGTTAGGGAGCTAAATTATGAGAAAAGGATTGAAAATATAAGCTTCTTTGATGTAGAGAGGAGATAAATGAAGAATATGCCTTTGTTGACTTATTTAAGCTTCAAAGTAGTATTCAACTTTGAATTCAAATTTCAAAAAAGAAACTAATGTTAACTGTGTAACCGTTATTGATTGTTGTAAAACAAAACAACTTGTTCACTCATGTCATTTGGGAAGAAAATCTGCTATCTTATCTCATATGGCATTCATTTGACTCCATACCCTAAGTAATGTGGTTCACAATTTTAAAACAAAAAGTAGGTTTTGAAAAACGAGCTTGATACACTGCATGACATTCCTCATCTGTACTACAAAAAAGCTTGTAATCTAAAAAATAGATGTTATGTAGAAAGAGCACGCTAAATCTGGCAACTCACTGATGACCCTTGGCAGGCATGATTTCTTCAGCATGGATCAAGCAACTACTTTCCCAACTACCTCTGATTATGTATTCAGCAGGATGTCCTCTAAAATGACCAAGTGAGACCCTTATTTTGTCACATACAGCCTCATTTCATCACTGTAATTATGGTTTTTAATTATGCTGAAGATGGATCAAGCATTGAAGGAGCTAACCAAATAAAAGATAAGAGTGGAGTAGATAACAGGCAGTCAGTGCCTGTTGGAAGGATCACTTTGAGGATCTCTTTAATGAAGCTCTGTCCCTCAATCTACCCCCACCAGCTTGCTCCTTGTCATCACCTCAGCATTAACCAACTAACATGATGTTGAAAACTGAGAATTAATAAGGCCACTGGTTTACCAAATTGACAGAGAATCACTCTTTGAACATATACATGACTTCAACCTTTCTTCTGGAAGGAGGAAAGTATGTCAGGAGCTCCAAGATGAAATAATTCATCAAGAAAGGAGACAAGACTAAATGTCATAGCACCAATTTGTACCATTATCACTTTATGAATGAGGTACACAACAGGAGGGTCATTGCAAGAATCATCTTCAATCACCTCCTACTAGTGATTGAAGAGCTCCTCTCAGGTTTACGGTGTGGATCCATCCTTCAAGAAGCACAGTAGGCATGATCTTCACAGCAATTCAAATTCAAGAAATATGCAGAAAGCATCAGCAGCCTGGTTTTCTTTGACCTTACAATAGTCTTCAACTCTATGGACTATGAGGGGCTATAGAATCTGGCTATTCATAGAAATTCACCACCGTCTTCCATCTGCTACATAGCGGAACACATGCTATGATGCTTCCAGGCTCAAGATATGTGCAAACTTAGATCAAGCTGCTATCACAGTAACAATCTCCTTCATCTCCCTTAATAAAACCCCATACCCATGAAGTTTCCCTTCTTGTGAAGGTACCTACAGGATGACTGGGAAATTGTTCAACCTCGGTTACCTCTGGTCCCAGAATTAAAACTACTCCAATCTCTTCATCGAGCTGTAGGAGAGAATAGACCCTGAGCTAATCATGCAGAAGACAAAATTGCTTTTCTGGCCTGCTCCCACCAGACAACACTGTCCTTGACTATCAAGCACAGTAGTGAGTCATTGGACAATGTGAATCAATTCACATATATTGTTACCCTCCTCTCAATGAGGGAAGATACTAATGATAACCTTCAACAATTCCTCCACTGGGACAGCACAGCCTCTGACCATTTCAGGAAGAGTGTTTGAGGGTAAAGACCTCAACCTGACACCAACTACATGATCTACAGAATAGCAATGTTGGCTGTCTTCCTGCAATGCATTGGAAATATGGACAGATAGCAGATATCCTAAATCTCTAAAGAAATATCACCAGTGAGACCTCAGCAAAATCTAGTAAATCCCCTGATAGGTCAACATTCCAATATCAGTACCCTCTTTTAAAACAACATTCCTAGCATTGAGGTACTGGTTACAGTCAATCAGCTGCTTTGCGCCAGCTGTATCATCCATATGTCTGTCACAAATATACAATCATTCTAGGGTGATCTCAAAGGCTCCAAGAAAAAAATGCAATATCCACGCTGCCCTGTGGGAATCTCTTTCCCAAGACTGCCGAAACAGCGGAAGAAGCAACTGCAAAGTTGCCAACCATTTGAGTTTCTCTGATCGACCAGATGGAGAGCAAGCACAGATAGTAGAAGGACTGAGCAAAAGCCTGAATATCCCACCCCACTGTCTCCCCAAACACAACCTGGCCAATTGTGAGAGGGTATGCAGATTTAATTATAGCAGAATTCAGAATTCTAATGTAGAAGGAAGTCATTCTTGATCTTGATGGACTGCCTAAGGAGAAGAAGGTAATGATGGAGCTAAGTTGTGTGGCAAATGTCTAGAGAACAGCAGGCAAGAAATCCTCAACGTTTTAAAAAAATTGTTCATCAAATGTGCTTTTTTTTCTTTAAATAGAATCTTTCTGGTTTTTATATTTGCTACTATCAAATACAGAATGAGCTACCAGAAATTTTCATCAATTACTAGGACATATACAAACTTATTAACCTTTCGTATGTGTCACATCTTGCATTATATGAAAATTCCAAGACAACACAAAACGAACAAGACATGGCCTTATCTCAGCCAATTCTGAGTAAAAGAGACTATTGAAACTTTGTTCTGGCTTGACTTGGTGCAAACAGCGCCATAGTTATTTCCAACAAAACAAAATGGTTTCTGACGAGAGAACATCACAATCACTTTGTCAGCTCAGTGCCTCAATGTGGGGCTTCTGTCATGTAAATAAAACTTATGTTTTGTTTGAACCACTTTAAGTTATCCAGCTTTGACATTTGTCCCTTAGTCTGCTTTCTAACACCAAAGAAAAAGTAGCTCCCTGATTAGCTAAATGCCTATCTCTGATCTCAATGCACAGATTTTCCTCAGCCTCTGACCAAGGTGAGACAATTTGGAAAATATAGTGAAAATAGAAAAATTGGTTTATTGATGCCCCGCATAATGTTTCAACAGATAGATGAGAATCTCACAAGTTTTTTTTTTAACAGTAACATCTCTTTATTACTAATCTCATTTCACTTGTATGCAGGTTACTATTTTCCCAAGTAACAGACAGAAATGAGACGGTGTCAATTCTCAACATGAAAGTCAGAGTGGTTACCTAATGAATTAAATTTGCTGGCATTTTCTTTGGGTATCTATCATGTTCAGCTTGCCCCAACATCTCGGGGTTTGATTCATGGGCAGCAACTGCCTGTACCATCTGTCCACGGAGATTGGCATTGGCAAAACTCCAACCTCAATATATCATCAAGGCACATCTTGAATTTACTTATCACGCAGTTCATCATTTCAATACTGCAACTTAATGCTCATTACCACCTTTCATCACAATGCTGTTGCCAAAGCTGGTTTGCACAAAGGGAGAAGCACCTTTCTCATGCATCAGAACAAAACGCATCTCAGAACTGTTTATTTGCTTTGGATGCTCACAGCATCTCTATCTTGCATCGCTGTGTATTTTTGCACATTGGCACTTCATTCAGAACTTACAGGTTCATAGTAGATCTCTTGTCTTGCCTTTTAGCCCTTACAGAACGAAAGACAGTTTGTCATGTTTGCCAGCAATGAACAATCAAGTGGGTGGACATGTCACTGTGTGGCTCTATCTTGGTTAACAGATAGAGAGTGGGCCATGGTCAGTTCTCCAGGTGGAGTCCAATCCATCTATGGATTATTCGCCCGTCGTTTGGCAAGTTGGCCATCAGCAAACACGATTCACCTTCAGCAGGCACGTTGGGTGCGAAAATTGATAAGAGAATAGGATAGGGCAGTTGAGATTGCTGTTCATAAGGTGGCAGCAATAAGAGCCTTGCTGGGCTACTCAGAAAATGCCAAAAGGGACAGAGAGGGAAGCTCAAGCGATATTTAAGAGTGCATCAGCAGCAGGAGTGTGCAAAGGCAAAAAAACTCACTGAAGAAATGGAAAAAAGGTTTTGGAAGGTGTAGTATCTAAGAGGGGAGAAATTTCAGGAGTGAAGAGTACCTGAAGGAGGAAGGTGGATGCAGGGCACAAAGAAGTGAAAAGAAGGAATAGCATCATCATTTAGAAATGAGAGTGATGGGCTCAGGTCAAGAATGGCAGTACGTGAATAGGCAAAGGTAGAATCCTAAGTCAAATCCTTCCTTATGAAGGGTTTTTGCCCAAAATGCCAATTCACCTGCTCCTTGGATGCTGCCTGACCTGCTGTGCTTTTCCAGCATCTCTCAACTCTAATCTCCAGCATCTGCAGTTCTCAATTTCACATAGGTAGAATCTGGGCTGGGTACAGACCATTTATTAGAATGCTACGTCCTGTTTTCACAAGTAGAATAGAAAGGAGACAATGGGAGTAAGTCCAGATTTAAACATTTCTGCACTGTGATGGGTTAAATTGATGCAGGATATGTCAGCCTGGAGGATGACTACTTTTTCAGTATGAGATATGTTGTGAAAAGTGAGTGAAGCTCTGAGATATTTGAAGAGCAGAGTATCACAGGCCATACTGATGGAGGAATTCCCATTGGACATCAGAATCATGAGATTCGTACAATCAGTTGTCGTCTAGGTGATGATGGCAAAGTTGGTGATCAGCACATGATCCAGAACCAGTAAAGAAATATTCTTTGGTCCAGGACAGTACAAATTTGGCCAATCTTTGTCCAGAAAAAGCTTTGAGTCTCAGTTTGATTCCTGTCTGTGGTAGAATAAAGCCAAAGGTTGCAATCCATGGGAGTCATTGATATGCTGCTGGCCAGTTTCTCAACTAGAACTGGAAAGCAGAGGCCAGTTTGAAGAAATTTCGATAGCTCTTGGTCCAAGTTGGTGCTCAGGAAAATGTGAGAATGGAGGATTGGGGTTTCCATCTTTGTTTTTTTTAAATTACTCATAAAGTATAGACACCGCTGGTTAGGCCATCAATTATTACCCAGAGTAAAGTTAAGAGTTAACCATATTGCTCTTGGTCTGGAGTCATAAGTAGATTTCCTTCCCTAAAGGGTGTTAATGAACCAGATGGGCTTTTTCCCAACAACTGACAATGGTTTCATGGTCATCATTAGATCCTAAATTCCAGATTCTTCATTGAGTTCAAATTCCACCATCCTCTGTGGCACAATTTGAACTCAGATCCCCAGGATATTAGCAGAATTTCTGGATTGAAAGTCTCCTGATAATACCACTAAGCTATTGCCTCCTCAATTTGTTTCCCTATCACACTGAAATTTCTCCTTTATCTTTCACCAAACCCTCACTAGGCTCAGCACCTCCTTCTGTTTCCTCATTCTCTTGCCTTGATGCCCAATTGTATTTTTAGCCCAATCTTCTTTGACGTCCTCTGAACCTCGACATCGGTCTGCGTTTCAATATTGCTCTCTTCACCCTGTTCCCCAAAAAAGCCCCTCAATTTGTTTATCCCTTCCCTATTTCACATCGATCTTCTCCGGGGCTTCATGTTTATTTTCCATGCAATTTCCACCTCAAATTGGTTTCAACTTTGACTGCAGCATTTTGTCTGTCTTAATAAGGTCACCTGTGGCATCCTGTATCTTTCATCCTTTATGGCCTCAACACTGAGAGAATAAACACAATTTTTAAACTTATTTCAATGTGTTGTCATTATGTTGTGGGATAGATACCGAGATGCTCCTGAGTGATACATTTCCCTTTCTCCTCATTCACCTACAGAACTGAGAACTGAGAAAAATGCCTTTGTTGAGCTTCTAGTTGCTGAGGAGCCTGTTATTCACATGGTAATAAAGGGACACACCTCACCTCTTCTGATACCAAAAACTTCAGGTGAGATCATAGGCGGAAGTTACAATATATATATATCTCAGCATTTGCATCATATACTTTCATCCCTCATCCCACTGGCCTCAGGATGGTTAACAAAAGATGAAAAACTTCAGATGTGCTTATTATATACAGATCCTCTGCCACTCATGTCTGGAAGAACTGATAATTTTGGAAAGACTAAGATACTGATTGTACCATCATCCAGACTGAGAGAAGTCACTTGATGGTAAGAAGCTCAACTGGGGAGACACTTGAAAAAGTGAGAAATTCCTGAACAAGGTAGAGTTAGGAAGTCATTTGTGGTGTTATGAGAAATTGAAAATGTGAAAGATATGTTCTCATTCTGTACCTGGAACAACATTCTGTAACTGAATAAAACTGAAATAGTTGGACTCGGCTTTTAACACTGGGATGGAACAAAATCACCTGTTTAATCATATCAGTCACTATACTTAATGTGAAATATCCACCTGCTATCACTGCTTACAGACCCGTTTCACCTGTTTGTGAGCTAATTATTACAGATAAGTGGCAAATAAAAAGCATTCACCATATGCCTTTATGCTGTCCACAAGTACAGTAATTAAATGTGTTGCACATATAAAGTGTCAAAAATAATATCCCATGAGGTTGCATTTTGCTGACAGACTGTGGATGTACTCAGCAACATTAGTCATCACTGTTAATGAACTTGTAATGCGTACAGCTAGTAGTAAATTATAATAAGAATATAATTTTCTGTTTTGAGAAAAGAATCTTAATAGATAATATCTTCCTCATTACTGATATTTTTGTGAGGGTTATGATCATCCTTTCAGCTAAAGCTGATCTGCAAATTGGGTTCTGCTTGAGAAATCTAACATCTTTAGCTTCCTCACAGTTGTTGTTTGCTATAATATTTTAAAAGTTATTTTAAATTGCATTATCAGCAATTTTTTATTTTGCTCAAAAATACTTGACAGAGCAAGTATTGCTGGAAGTGAAAACTTATTCTGATGTTATACTTTACAAGTAGACTTTCAATATCATGCCTCTGTTGAGTCCAAGGATATTTCTTCATATCTGTCTGAAGACTGGTCCAGCTCCTCGCACAAACATCTCCAAGATGGATCATCCTAGAAAGCAGGTCCAAATCTAACTCAGAATAGCAATCAAAGCTCGAGCTTGTGGTACCAATCTGATCCACATTGGTCATTTGGGAAACTGAACCAAATGGCCCTGCTGGAAGCCAAACTGAATGTCAGTGAGCAGATAATCAAATGCTGCTTGATAGCATTGTTAGGATGCCTTCTATAACTTACTGATGACTGGGCCGATGATTTGTGAATTGTCCTGCTTTTGTATACAGACATATCTGGGCATGTTCTACATTGTTGGATAGATGCTAGTATTGTAGCAATACTGGAACAGCTTGAATAGGGCCAGAGCAATTTCTGAAGAACATGTCTTCTGGGCAATTACTGAAATGTTGTTCGGGCCCACGGCCTCTGTGGTATCTAATGCCTCCAGTGTTTCTTGATATCTTGAAGGTTAAATCAAATTTTCTCGAGACTGCATGTATGAATCTTAGAATCCTTACAGTGCAGAAGGACAACATTGAACCCATCGCGTCTGCAATGACCGTTTGAAAAGCATCCCATCCAGATCCACCTCACCACCCTATCCCCGAACCCACATTTATCACTACTAATTCACCTAGCCTGCACATCCCTGGACACTATGGAGCAATTTAGCATGGCCAATCCACCTGACCTGCACATATTTGCATGATGCTGGGGATGTTTCAAGGAGGCTGAGTTGGCTTATTCACTTGGTATTTCTGGTTGAAGATTGTTACAGCTTCCTCAGCCTTACTGTTTGTACTGTTAGGCTATATTCCCCAGCACTGAGGATGAAGGTGTTTGCGAAAATTCCTCCTCCAATGAGCTGGTTGATTGTCCACTACCATTTTACAACTGAATGTGGCAGGACTGCAAATTAGATCTAAGTCCAGTCTATCACTTGATATCTATGCTGTTTGGTACCCAAGTAGTCCTGTGTTCCAACTTCACCAGCTCACTTTTAGGTTTTAACCTGTGCTACTCCTTTTATAATATCCTGCACTCTTCATTGAACCAGGACTAATCACTTTTGATAATGGCAAGGTGAGGGATATACAAATAAAATAGAAGGCTAGGAAGATGGTGAAGGCTTTACATTCCTGAGACACTGGATATGTCTCTCTGGGAGATGTCACTTGCATGAGCCAAACAGATTGCACCTGCCTAGATGTTGGATTGAATTTCGTGCAGGGCAATTCTTTTTCTATTGCTGTTGGGAGGACCTTTCTCAGCAGAGTGTGGGAACCATGACTGAATATTGGAGAGAACTACCAAGGTCCACAAAGTACTTGAAGAGATTGATAGTGCTTGTACAGAAAATAGAAATTCAAAATGTGAAATTGAAGTGGTGAAGCAACATGGTGGCTCAGTGGCTAGCACTGCTGCCTCACAGGGCCAGGGACCGAGGTTCGATTCCATCCTTGGTTGACAGTCTGTATGGAGTTTGCACATTCACCCGTGTCTGCATGGTTTCCTCCGGCTGCTCCAGTTTCCTCCCACAATCAAAAGATGTGCAGTTTAGGTGAATTGGCCATGCTAAATTGCCGATAGTGTTAAGGGATGTGTAGGTTAGGTGCTTTGGTCAGGGGTAAATGTAGAGTCATAGGGTAAGGGAATGGCTCTGGTTGAGATACTCTTCAGAAAGTCAGTGTGGACTTGTTGGGACAAAGGGCCTGTTCCCACACTGTAGAGATTCTATACATTCTGTATAGAAGTGAATGAAAAAGTAATGAAATCTAAGTCAGCTTTGTTGCGCATGGATGTGAATATATGAAGTATAGCAAATAAGACTAAGGAGTTACAAGTGTAAATTACAATGAAGAAATATGATGTTGAGGCAGTAACATATCTCAAGGAGTGCCAGTACTGGATGTTCAACAGTTCTGGATACAATGGTTTTAGAAAAGATAAGCAAGGAAGGGAAGGTGGCTGAGTGCAGTGTTATTAGAGGAGAATATTGCAGTCCTGGAGAAAGAGAACATCTTAGAGAGTTCATCATAGAATAATTTTGACTGGGTTAAGGAATAAGTTAGCTGCAGTTACATTCCTTGGTATTGTGTGTAGACCACGAACTAGAGGAAAGGATGTCGAGGAACAAATCTGCAGGGATTTTACAAAAAAAATGTCAATATTATGTAAGGTTATTACTGGGGACTTTATCCAAATGTAAGTGGTAGCATTAAGGATGGACAATTGCAAGCATTCCTAGGTTGAGTTCAAGAATATTTTCTACAGGAATATATGTTCAGTCCAATTGAAAGGATGAACTATTGGATGTGGATCTTGGAAATGAGACAGGCCAATTACATCCAGTGTCAATGGGAATCATTTAGGAGGCAGTGATCATTGCAATGTAAGGTTCAGAATTATGTGAGAAAAGGACAATATTCATTTCAGAATAAGAATAATTAACTGGGGAGAACTGGCTTTAAGGGAACAAGAATGGGAATGAGCCAGATAAACTGGATTGATGAAAAAAACTGAACAATAGCCGACCTTCAAAAAAAAGATAGCCCGAGTGCATTCTCTCAAATAGGAAATGGAGGGCAAAATAATCCAGAGCTCCCAGGATGAAAAAGGAGATAGAAATTAAAACAAAGAAAAAAACGTATCAAGTAAAACACAATTGAGAACCAGGAATAATACTAAAAGTTCAGAGGGAAGGTGAGAAAGTATATTACAATTGCAAATAGAAATTATGAGAAAATAATACCAACCAATTTAAAGAGGAATCCTAAAGTCTTCTCTGAGCGCAGCTAGTAAAAGAGTGGTAAAAGGAGGAATATGGTCAATTAGGGACTAAAAAGGGGCTTGTATATGGAGGAATGTGACATGGCCAAGATGTTAAATTAAAACTTTGCATCTATCTATATCAAGGAGGGAGATTCAGCCTAGGCCATGGTCACAAATGAGGACACCCTGCTACTAGAAGTGTTCAAAATTGATAAAGAGACAATGTTTAAAAGGCTATCTATATTTAAGTTTACAAGGCACAGGGTTGAATGAGATGTATCCAATGATATTAAAGGAAATGAAAGTGGAAATTGTGGGGACTTTGGTGATAATTGTTTAGTCTTCTTTAGATGTTGGGAGGTGCCAGAGAACTAGAAAATTACAGACATTAGGACACTATTCAAGAAAGCACAACAATTATAATTTAGTCTATTTAACTTCAGTGATGGAAAGCTCCTGGAAACAATTACCCAGATGGAATTAATAGTCATATTGAAAAAGACAGTTTGCCTCAGAAGAGACAGTGTGGATTTCGAAAGAAGAAATCGAGTTTGACTAACTTACATGGCTTTTGGAGACGTGATAGAAAAGGTCAATGAGAGTAATGCAATTGGTGTAGAGTAAATGGACTTTCAAAGGCATTCAATATGTCACACCACAATCTTGTAAGGAAAGTTATAGCTCATGGAATAAAAGGGACAATAACAATGCGGATACAAAATAGGCTGAGTGATAGGAAATAGAAACCAATAGTCAATGGATTTCTTTGGACTGTAGGAAGATTTGCAGTGTAATTCCCCAGGGATGGCAGCATTTCCACTTTTTTTAACTTCTGTGCAGACCTCTGAGATGTGGCAACAATTTCCAGAATGGGAGTCAATGCTGCAATCCATATTGACATGCTGATACTATGTGCCCAACATTGGAGTGGCTGTGTGCATATACAGCTGTATAGCTCAGAGGGAACATTGATATTGGGAGTCTTCCTTTTCCTGATGTATAACAATGTTCTAAATCTTAGTCTGCAGGGGACAATTTCAAATCTTGTAGATGATTCAGAACTTGGGGGCACATTGTAAACAGTGGACAGTGTAGAACTCTAAAAGAATATTGGCAAGTTGTGGATAGGTGGTAGATGAAGTTCAATGTGCAGAAATATAAGCTGATGCATTTTGATACTAAGACCATGCACAGATGTTATCAAATAAAAAATACCACACAATTCTGGATGCAGGAGCAGAGGACCCTGGGTATATAATATATATATATAGATTACTAAAGGTGGCAGAACATGTGACGAGTGCAATTCATAAAGCATGCTGTATCCTGGGCTTTAACAATGGACATAGAGTCTAAGACCAAAGAGGTTAAGTTGAACTTAAGCAAGGCATTTTTTTCCTTACTTCCACTAAGTAGTCAATACATTGAAGAAGGTGCAGAAGAGATTTACAAAAATGGTTCCAGGAATAAGAAACTTTAGTTATGATGATAGACTAGAGACAATGGGACTGCTCTCCTTAGAGTGAAAAAGGCTGAGAAAAAGTTTTCATATCATGAAAGGTTTGAAATATGTTGGTAGGTAGGATCTGTTCCTGCCCATAAAATGGTCAAGATGAGAGGGCATATGTTTAAGGTGAGTTGCAATATAACAAAAACAATGTGATAAAAATCTTCTTTACGCAACAAGTGGTTCAAGTCTAGAAGGCACTGCATGGAAGTGTGGTAGAGCCAAGTGCATTGGTTGATTAATTGACCACAATGTGCAGGAATTTGGGGAAAGGCAAGTGAATGGCTCTTTTCCATAATGTTCACTGGAGGACCAGTGGAGGCACAATGGGCTGACTGGCCTCCCTTTGAACCATAGCAAATCTGTGATTCCACGATTTTGGTCCATATCCCATGTGCCACTATTGCATCACAATTTATAGTAAGCGCTCCAAAAAATATTCACCTCCATTCAATTAAGGACAATGGCCAGATTCCCAAGATAGAAAGTCCATTTGGGGGGGGGGGGCGTTCAACACGTATGGAACCAATAGCCCTACATTTTTTATATGGCTGCATTGAACTATTCTTAATGAATCAAATTTCACCAATTATTATTCAAAAGGCTGAGCATTGGTTGAGTTCAGCAGAAATACTTAGTTCTGAGCATGTATTAATCATTTTAATTCATAAAAGTCCTCCTTTATTAAAATATGATTAAATGGCAATAATTCTGTTGATGATTTTGGACTGGGTCTCATTCCAAGTATTATCAAATAGTTTCTACACTACATAATTTAAGTTAACTTAGGTCTTACTAGATGCAAAACATAAAAACAATCATCTGCTGAGCCGTTTCACTGATTTGCTCTGTCTGCACTAAACTATTTTGGATTTGAACATTTTTAATGAATATTACAAAAGAACAAAAAATTGTTAATTATTTGTTGTCAGCAATTACTGCTGTAATCATATTAGTTAAGTATACTTTTTTGCAAATAAACAAACTATTAATCATAGAGTCATTGAATCAGAATCCCTACAGTGCGGAAACAGGTCATTCACCCCACTGAATCCACAACACCCTCCAAGGTTCATCCCACCCAGACCCAACCCCTCACCCTTCTGTGTAACCCTGCATTTCCCATGGCCAATCCACTCCACCTAACCTGCACATCTTTGGATTGTAGGGGGAAACCGGAGCACCCGAAGGAAATGCAAGCAGATATGGGGAGAACAAGCAAACTCCACACAGACAGTCGACTGAGGGTGGAGTCGAACCTGGGTGCCTGGCGCTGTGAGGAATCAGTCTTTAATTAAAAGTTTTTTTTGTCTATAGTTTATACTAGGCTTTATTTACTAGATATAAATGTACTCAATTAGATTAAGGTATAATGGATAAAATCACAAACATCACGATAGTAATATATATGGCATTAAATTGTAATTTAAGTACAGATTCAGTGTAGCACATGCATTTTGCTTGGAGCTTTAAAATACTAACAAGCCTACTTCTCTTGATACATCAGCATTTCCAGATTAACAGATATCACTATGTACATGTGCATGCTAAATAGAAAACCAATAGACTAACTGTCAAAGCCAAACGCTTGTACTCTCTACAGAGAGTAATCTGGAAGAACACTTTTTCCAAATGAAACAATCTGCTGCACAATCATCGTAAATCACAGCCTATCAGTACTTATCAAGTTGCCCTTTGAGGGCAGCCCCACACAGCTCCAGCAATGCATCATGTTGTGGACTTAAGAGAATTTCATTTCATCAGCCATCCTGAGAGAAAACTGTTCTAACTGTGCCTGCATCTAAATTAGCTAAAGCTTGATAACTCTTTAACAGCATCTTGAATTCAGACAGTTGTTTGGTCTCTTGCTCCTATTTTATATGTAACTTTGGAATCATTATCCTTCAGCACATTTCTAGAAAAATCATTTTAAAAATTTGATCTGTATCTTGAATATAAAATAGCCATATGTTATTTGAGTTTCTCTTTCAATATTCTAGCATGGTCTTTGTGGCACAGTGGCTCAGTGGTTAGCACTGCTGCTTTACAGCACCAGGAACCTGGATCCAATTCCACCTTCAAGCAACTGTCTGTGTGGAGATTACACATTCTCCCTGTGTCTGTGTGGGTTTGTTCCAGTTTCCTCCCACAGTTCAAGGATGTGCAGGTCAGGTGAATTGGCCGTGCTAAATTGGCCATACTGTTAGCTGCATTAATCAGAGGGAAAATGGGTCTGGGTGGGTTATTCTTCAGAGGGTCGGTGTAGACTTGTTAGACTGAAGTGCCTGTTTCCATACTGTAGGGAATCTAATCATTCTTTGGGGTAGATATTGATTTTTCATGACAGCATAACAAATGTGATAAGAAATTAGATGCTCATTTTCTATATCTCCTGATTTGTTTCATTGACATGAATGCAAATTTATGTATATATATACCTATACTATAAGGTTTGGAAAGATGCACTGCCTTGCTGATCATGTCCAAACTGGCACATCTTGGGCGTAAAACTCAGGTCTATAAATACCTTTGAGGAGAAAGTGAGGGCTGCAGATGCTGGAGATCAGAGCTGAAAATGTGTTGCTGGAAAAGCGCAGCAGGTCAGGCAGCATCCAAGGAACAGGAGAATCAACGTTTCGGGCATAAGCCCTTTTTCAGGAATCCTGAAGAAGGGCTTATGCCCGAAGCATCGATTCTCCTGTTCCTTAGATGCTGCCTGACCTGCTGCGCTTTTCCAGCAACACATTTTCAGCTCTATAAATACCTTTATCTGGCAACATGCCTAATCCCTCATTATCCTAGCATTTATGTGGAGCTTTTTCTAATTTCCTTTTATTTCCTCAATGGAAGTGACTCTTCAAGTGAAACATTATTATTTACTTCCATGACAATGTTCTTTGAATGAATAGTATTAGAATTAATGCTGGAAGAAAGAAACTAAAAGGACAAGTTATTATAGAAGAACAGTTGCGACTATTAAATTAACAACTGAAGAAGGTGCTCAGTAGAGCACAGACCACCATCCTGCTGTGTTAATTCAATGCTATTACAATTAAGCAGTTCCCCCTTGAAGCTTTTCCCTGCTTGGTTGTGATTCCTTTCAGAATTCCATTATTCGTATTTTAAAGGTGAAGGCACATAAATTTCTGTGAAAATTGTGATGACATGTTCTCATTAAGGTCGCAATTTGGGACTGGTTTATTTGAAGGAATTATTCTAGTTTTCAAGTGTAAGACTGCTAACCAGTATTACTCTAAAATGCAAGAAAGTACAGAACAGATACACCTTTTGTGTTGCAATTACTTCTGCTAAGCAATTGTGAGAAATTGACATTGCCAAAAAATAATAGTGTCAAAGAATGCCAAACAGAAGCTTAAGTAAGTAAAGGACAGTAGTATTCATAGTAAATTTGCAACAACCTTCTTTGCCATATAATTAAATGAAGCTTTATTCAATTGTCTATTTCTTTATGAATATGAGACATTATTTCCTGCTGAAGTTACAAAAAAGTCTCCATCTCACCGCTGATGGCAGTCACCAACCCCTATTTTCATGTATATGATCAATTAATGACCAGAGGTCCTCAGGTTCAATCCTCATTTAAGCATGTCAGACAGGCTTTCAAACCTGACAGGCCAATTAGAGATAAATCCAGCTTGAAGGGAGTAACAAAGAGTAAATAACAGTTCAAATATTTTGAGTGGTGGCACCTTTTTTCTTAATAACAATTTTAAATTAGCTTTAAAAAGGCAAAGCAAAGTATTTGTGTGTCAAAACGTTGGGGGCTAAGGGGGATGCAGAGGGTGAGCTTCATTCACTCCTGTACCCAATGCAGAAGGAGGGCGCCTGAGCCAACTAGGGCTCCATTTTGCAGATCTCCTACTGGGTCCAAGCAGTTAAGAAGCCACCACCAGCCGTGGTAAGCCGATGGAAAAACAAAAAATACAACTGCCTCCTGTAATTAGCCTCTGTAGGCTTAAACTGAGCTGCATCAACTACTCATCATTTGTAGGTGGACAGCCATGCTGCCACACTGCACCAAACAGCATGGATCTTCAAACATGTCCGGGACTGGATTGGATGGTGCTGGGGGACTGCTGGCTAACTGAGCACCATCTACTCATGATTTAAGCCTTAGCTGGACCTAAAAACACCAATGAGTTTTGGACTTTTTAATATATTCTTGGGAAGGGGATATCCCTAGCATGACCAGCATTTGTTTCCCATCCCTTACTGTCCTTAGGGAGCTAGTGGTAAGCTACCTTCTTGAAGCTTTGCAGTCCATGTGCTTTAATTGCATCTGAGTCTGTGGGGAGAGAATTTAGGCATTGGACAGTATGTGGAATGAATCTAATTTCTTAAGGATTAACATATGTGTTATATTGGAGACCTTAGGAGGAGGTTGAGACCCAACATTCACTTGTCACATCTGGCAAAAAATGGATGCAAAAAATTTAACATTGTCTTTTGACAATGTGATATAGTTTCAGATCAAATGGTGTCACATGTAAGTGATGATCTGCTCTAATGTTCTTCTAAATGATAGCGTGTCAAGATTTTGAAGATGTTGTTGAAGGAATCTTAGTGAGTTGCTACACAATGCTGCCATTACATGCCTATGGGAGAGGGAATGAGTGTTTAAGACGGTGAATGGGATACCAGTCAAGTGGACTACTTTATCTTGGATACTATTGAATATCTTGAAGTTGCATTTAGCCAGGCAATTGGAGATTTTCCATCTCACTGCTTGAAGAAAGTGAACAGACCTTGGAGAGCTGGCAATGATTGTCACAAAGATTGCAGCCTCTGACCTGCAGCTTAAATATTTATATTCTCCACTGCTGAAGACACATCTGGTACAAATAAAGATAGTCCCATTCACTTTCTGGTTTCTAGGGATTCAGAGCACATTGAGTGTCAAGAGATAATAAACAGATTATCTTTTGTTGAAGGTGGTCATTGCTTAGAACGACAATTATTTTCCACTTATCAGTACATACTTGCATGTTATCCATGTCTTATTACATGTGAACTTGGATTCTCTAAGGAGTTGTAGATGTTACTGGCACAGTGCAATCATCACTGAACAATGATACTTTATACCTTATCCTGGTGAGATGGTTATTGACAAGAAGTTGAAGATATCTGGGCCAGGCTTCATTTATGAGCCCAGCACAAATTTATAGTAACAGTATTAGGAAAGGGATGTGAAGAAAGTGAGGAATTTGGGAGGAATACGGAGGAGAGATAGAATCAGGATTGATTGCATTTTGAGGGAGGTGGGATTGAGGACAGACAGCTAGCCCAGGGCATGATATTTGATGAAACCAGGAGATGATTCAGGGGTTGACTGCCCAGTCAAATTCTTCCAGTAAAGGGAGAGCAGGACAGAAAATTGCAAGCCATCCTTTCACATTAATAGACAGAAGATCAGGAGCTGCAGAAGTTGAGTTCACAGACCCTTGTAACATGGTGACAAATTGATTTCAATAAAGCTAGCAATTTTCAGGCTGTCACCAGAAAACATGAAAGCTCTTGTCTTGTCTTCTAAACCAAATTGATTCACTGGCATTTTTCACAAGCGACAACTCTTATGCAGTCAAACTACATTTAATTCTATTTTCATATAATATGGTCAATTTTCATACGAAGGACATAAATAGTTTGTGTGCTCATATAGATGGAAATACCTTGTAAGCTAAAGAGTGTTATGGTAGTAAATTAAAAGGTATTATTTTTTAAATTACGTAATGATATAAGAATTACATTTTATAAGGTGAAGAAGTATAAAACAATAATTTATCAGTTATTTTGGATACAAGATAGAAAAAGAAAGACTTATATTTGCATAGCATCTTTCATAACCTCAGGACATCTCAAAACACTTTACAATCAATAACATATGTTCAACTGTAGTCAATGTTGAGTAATCACAGCACTGTGAGCTTTCCAATTTTCATTCTTTCCAATAAGAACCATTGTCAGCTTTTAAACATTACTCTAGTTGTCTTAGGATCGTTGATATGGTGCTTATTTGAATAACCAACTTAAACCTAACTATGTATTTAAGATATTATTCCCAAATAATATAAATTACCTTCATATATTATTTTAACAACTTGTAGTATGAATCAGAATCACAGCATAAAGATTGTGTGGGAAAACATTTATACATCCTAATATTTAACTAATGTTTAGCTAAAAGGCAAAGAATTGCCAGCAGATAATGTCAGTTAAACACGTTTCCTGTATTTTAAAATGTAACTTCCTGGTTTTAAATGGAATTATTTTAACTTCCATGTGCTTCCATGTAATTAATTTGTTCTCATGCTCCAGTGTCTGATTACTGCTTGACAATGAGACACAATTTATAAAGAATTCCATTAATTAGTAATAAATGCATGAAGTCACAGATTATGTTAATGTCCAACACAAAATTTCTTGACATGCAGGAAGATTACTTCATCTTCTCTTAGAATTGCACATTGTCTGCAAGAAAACATAATGATCATTCAGCCAGAATTTTGTGTTTGCTAGAATACAATGGTTCATCTATTACAAAGAACATCCAAATGATCTATTAATAAGTGAGCAATATGTATGTTATCTGCTGATGGATTAATTCAGGAAAAATGAAAGTCACCATTCTTTGTCAGAATTTAGGCTACAGGTTATCGCAATTGTTTTATACTTCCTTCACCTTATAAAATTTAATTCTTATATCATTACGTAATTTTAAAAATAATTACTTGCAGGCATGGTTTTATGCTCATTCAGACAAGATGTAAGATGTTAAACTGTGCGGTTTGGCTTTTGCTTGTAAGATTTAGTGCGGTGTGGAAGGGAATTCTATCCTTCAGTGGCTATCTCAACATCTGCAAACTCAGGTCATGAACTGGAAACAACTGATACTAATTGTGTAGTTTCTTTTTATTCATCCATTGGAAATGGATTTTGCTGGCTTAGTTCAACATTTATTTTCCATCGCTAGTTAAACGTGTGAATTTTGTAATGAGGCGCATTATTCATCTACTGCAGTTCATTTGACCTCTAGGTCACCCACAACGTGGTTTGTGATGGAATTCCAGGATTTTAACTCAATAGCACTGAGGAACAGAAATATATTTTCATGTCAGGATAGTGAATGATCTCAAGGAGAACTTGAAGGACGTGGTATTCTCCCTTATCTACTGCCTTTGTCCATTTAAATGGTAGTGGTTATGGGTTTGGAAGGCATTGTGCAGTGCATCTTATAGATGGTACTACTGCCATTGAGCATTGTTGTTGGTGAAAGTGGATGTTTCTTGGTGTGGTGCCAATCAAGTGGGCTGCATGTCCTGGATGACATCAAGTTTCTTGAATGTTGTTGGAGTTGTATCTATCCAGGCAAGTGTGGGCATTCCATAACACTCCTCTGTTGTGCCTTGTGGACATTGGACCAGCTTCGGAGATTCAGGAGGTGAGTTACACATTGCAGTATGCCTAGCCTCTCACCTGCTCCCTTAGCCATAGTATTAATATGGATAACCCAATTTAGTTTCTTGTCAATGATAATCCCCAGGAAGTGGATAATGGAATATTCAGTGATTATAATGCCATTGAATGTCAAGATGCTTTGATCTGAATATAAGTGAACTATGTTATTTAGTGGTCAGATCAACAAGTAACAATGATGCTGTTTATCAATTAATTAATGTTTATTAAATATTCAAACATTTTGTTGATTACTGCAATTTTGGTGAAATATTTTTCTGTAATTTTGTCACTTTCAAAATGATTATTACAATAAAGTCCTTGACATTTTCTTATCAACCATCATCTGCAAACTAGCCCACATTCACTGATTTATATTTGTTCCTTGCCCCGTAAAGAACTCAATTTTAAATCTTTATCTATCTCAGTTCTCTCTGTGACCTTATTCTGTTCGAACTCCACAAACTCTGACAGTTTTATATCTTCTTTTGTGCCTGTTGATCATTTGTTCTGACCATCATTTTCCCCTTCACCCAAAGGCTGCGGCTTCCTCAGCATTACTTTTGGTTCTCTCTCTCTAAACCCTTCTGCCTCTTAACATCTTGCCTCACTATTACATTTTTGAAATGCTATCTTTTCAGTCAGGCTTCTATGGTTTACATTTGAACTGCACTGCATATGATTATTTATAAATGTGACAACTATAAACATACAAAGTAAAATTAGATATTTCTACTTATTGATAAAACTGATTTAATATTATGTCCCAACTTCCCAGAGAACTGATCAAAGATGAATGGTCACTGACATTGTAAGGATTTTGTTTTGGTAATTTTAACATAGAAAGAAGACAAGCCAATAACTTACATTTAACAATCTGTTTTACAACAGATAATATATTTACATAAGATAGCAGTTGGTTAAAATTACAATAAACAATGCCTTCATGTTACTTACCAATGGTTGAAAATAATTTTTAAAGTGGCATTGTCCGACGAAGAGTTATATCGGACTCCAAACATCAATGCTGTTTCTTTCTTCATAGATGCTGCCAGAACTATTTAATATCTAAATCAGCCAAACACTTGAAGTTGTGGATCCCAATGTAGTTATGGTAAATTCTCCTGCATGGCAGTAATTAATGTGATGTAGCACAAAGGTATCACCTCCTCTGCTCGGGCATAATTTATTAAAGGCGCAGTCTAGTGTCACTTACCGTTCCAGATAATGTAATCATTCATCTATTCATATTCCAAAAAGAATTGTCAAAAGAGATGTAATGGTCTAACCTGGGACAGGAATAATAGGGCTGACAGAACTATTAGTGTTATACACAGAGAAACCCAGGCTTACAGAGTCTTACTTATCTGTGTTGAGGGCTCATGATAATTGGAACTAGAAAGATTGAATTGATGGACTAGCATGACGATTGTACACATATATCCAACTAGAAATAGACTGGCACAAGGAGAATATTCTCCCAATCAGCTATGCACTGACTCTGCTTTTATTAGGTACCATTTAATTAACATGAGTTTTCATGTTTTTTATTTTTCTTTTTATTTTTCTGTATTTGTGATTGTGAACTGAAATGGGAAAAATGACTGTTTTAAAATTCAAGAATTGTGGAAGGGCTTCATGCATTTTTTAAAAGCAATCTATCAACATTTATCTAAGTGCTGTTTACACTTCTTTGTTTACAGTTGGGCATGTTTAGTTGCAGACAAACGGGCACCAGGGCTTGTATCCAACATGAGATTTGGGTGGCAATAGGTAGGGGTAACCTGTTGACGATGACAAAGGCCTTTGGCTTTCCAACAGTTGCATGCTTGGTTTATATGTTTTGAATAGCTTATTGGTATGAATGATATACCCAGAATTATTTGGAAATCCAAAAGGAGAGATGATATCCTATTCACATAAAAAATGCTTAAAATCTGAAGAAGACAATTTATTTTCCCTTGCCAGTTGGGATCTTAAAAAAAACATAAATGTAGATAAATTCCCAGGACCTGATCAAGTGTATCCCAGGATATTGTAGGAATCTACATGAAAAATTACAGGCCCCTTAAGAGAGCCTAGCAAGGATGGCAGGATGGCTCAGTAGTTAGCACTGCTGCCTCACAATCCCAGGGACTCAGGGTTCAATTTCACTCTCAGGTGACTGTCTACAAAGAGTTTGCGCGTTCTCCCTGTGTCTGTGTGGGTTTCCTTTGGATGCTTCAATTTCCTCCCACGGTTCAATGATGTGCAAGTTAGGTGGATTGGCCATGCCAAATTGCCCATTGTGTCCAGGGATGTGTGGATTAGCCATGGGAATTAAAGGGATAGAGTTGGTCTGGGTGGGGTGCTCTTTTGAGGGTTGGTGTGGGCTCATTCGGCCAAATGACTGTAGGGATTCTAAGATGTCAATAATTTGAAAACATATTGTTTCGTACATTTTTGTTGGCATACATGATTACCTTCCCTTGGTGTTTAGTCATTTCACTGTTCCCATCATTGGGCAGATTCTATGATTCTATGATCAATCGTTGTCTTTAATTGTACATTTTCACTGCCAAGTACTGTAGACAAGAAACCAGGTTTAGATGTCTGGGGAAGCAAAACTATGATAAAATGTGAGGTGTACTTAGCTTACTTAGGGTGTGATATTTCCTCTCTATAGAGAAACATTGTTTTTATAATTAGTATCATCCTACAGTAGGCAATGCACATAGAGTTGGGAGAATAAAGCTAGAGGAAATAGGAACAGGAGTACGTCATCTGGGCCCTTGAACCTGCTCTGCCATTCATTAGGATCATGGCTGATCCAATATTCCTCATACCCACTTTCCTGTCTTTGCATTGTAAGCCCTGATTCCCTTGCTTGTCAAGAATCTATCAACCTCAGCCTTAAATATACACAAGGACACCACCCCCACAAGGGCAAGGACTTCCAAAGACTCACAACCCATTGAGAGATGAAATTCCTCCTCATCTCAGTCTTAAGATGATGTCTCTTTATTCTGAGGTTAGGCCCTCTGGTCTTTGAATCCCGAATGAGGGGAAATATCCTCTCAGCATGTACCATGTCAAACCCCTTAAGAATTCCATATGTTTCAATGAGATCACCTGTCATTCTTCTAAATTCTAATGAGTGGAGTCCCAACCTGTTTCACCATAAGACAATCCCTTTATACAATGGATCATCCTAGTGAACCTTTATTCTCCCACCTTGTCGATGCACAATGACGCCTGTTAAATTACCTGTGCCCACACCTCCTCCCTCACCTCTATCCAAGGTCCTAAAGGAGCCTTCCACATCCATCAAAGTTTTACCTGCACATCCACTAATATCATTTATTGTATCCGTTGCTCCCGATGTGGTCTCCTCTACATTGGGGAGACTGGGCGCCTCCTAGCAGAGCGCTTTAGGGAACATCTCCGAGACACCTGCACCAATCAACCAAACCGCCCTGTGGCCCAACATTTCAACTCCCCCTCCCACTCTGCCGAGGACATGGAGGTCCTGGGCCTCCTTCTCCGCCGCTCCCTCACCACCAGACGCCTGGAGGAAGAACGCCTCATTTTCCGCCTCGGAACACTTCAACCCCAGGGCATCAATGTGGACTTCAACAGCTTCCTCATTTCCCCTTCCCCCACCTCATCCTAGTTTCAAACTTCCAGCTCCACACTGTCCCCTTGACCTGTCCGGACTTGTCCGACCTGCCTAGCTCCTTTTCCACCTATCCACTCCACCCTCTCCTCCCTGACCTATCACCTTCATCTCCTCCCCCACTCACCTATTGTACTCTATGCTACTTTCTCCCCACCCCCACCCTCCTCTAGCTTATCTCTCCACACTTCAGGCTCTCTGCCTTTATTCCTGATGAAGGGCTTTTGCCCGAAACGTCGATTTTGCTGCTCCTTGGATGCTGCCTGAATTGCTGTGCTCTTCCAGCACCACTGATCCGGAGCCTGTTAAATAGAGTCTGTTGAATAGAGTGGTGACAGGAATTTTTTGAGTGGAAATTCAGCGCAGAAGGTGAAGAAAATGCTGAGAACCTTAAACAAGAGATAACTGTCAGTATTTCATTAATCAAAGGAATTAATTAGATCCGAGGGGATAAAATTAAAATTAATTCTGTAATGTTGAACATTAAAGGAATCTGACTTGCATTAAATAAAAATCTGGCATTCATTAATTAATGAATAATAATTAAGAGTAAGGTGATATTAAAGTAAAAACATTTTTTTTCAAAACGATGGAATAACTGAAACCATTTGTCTGGAATGCACATGGCATGTTACAACTCCAGGACACTGCAGTGCCAAACAAAAGCTTAGGGTTATTAGCATGAGGGAGCTTAAATCGCTTCACGTATATGGGAGCCTGAGAATTTCATTTAAAATATATTCAAAAAGGTGATCATTGTGCAGCTATTATTACGACCCACATAGAGACTAATATTTTTTTAAAAGATATTTGAATTCCCATGAACAAATTACACAAGGTTTCAAGTTGTAAGATTTTGACCCTGGGAAACAAACTCAAAGCAACATTGACTAAACAGCATTTCAATAGTCAACCTATGTTCTAAACAGGTAGGTTTCCACATTTAACTTCTAAAACAGTGGAAAACCCCACTTTATTATTTAAATGGACGTGTTGTTCACCAGGAACCAGTCCAAATTCAGTCTCAGCTTCAAATACTTTGTTCCTTCTGTCATTTTCCTTCCAGAAAGTGCATAATCCCTGGTTTGACTTCCATGGTGAACAATACACTGGAGATCGTTCCCTCAAATCAAAGGCAGGTGAATCTTCCAGCCTCATTTAAATTTTCACAAACTTGATCTTTTCAATTAGAGCAGGAGATCTCATCCACATTCTGTACAAAGAATGATAGGGACTGGTTGCCTTTATCTCTCTTCTCTTTGTCTCAGATTCATGCCATTCAACGATGTCTTAAGAACACTTTGTAAATTGAAACAGCAGTAGTTTTCAATGGCATGTTCCCATTTCTATCCCATCTTCAAATCAATGTGAATCACATGGACCTTTTATCTATGTAGAAATGAGAATTAATTATTTTCTAAACTAGTTTTTTTTAGAATTAGAATTAGAGTTAGAATTAGAATTGGAATTAGAAATAGAATTCCTACAATGTGGAAACAGGCCCTTCAGCCCAACAAATCCACACCGCCCCTCCGAAGAGTACCCCACCCAGACACATTACCCTAAATTTCCCCTGACTAATGCACATAACCTATACATCCCTGAATGCTGTGGACAATTTAGCATGGCCAATTCACCTAACCTACACATCTTTGGACTGTGGGAAGAAACCAGAGCACCCGAAAGAAACCATTCAGTCTTGAAATTAAGTAGACAATTTCAAGAATAAACATTTATAAAAACCTGATATTCCTAACATCTCCCATTAAAGTATGGAAACAAACAATCCATCTTTGTCTACCATAGATGCCTTTCCCATTACCCACAAACTCACATCTTCTTCCCAGTCAAACCTGCCAAACTTCTCCCCCTTAATCTGGGATGGAAAGTGGTGCAGCCAGAAGTGGGCACCAATGATATGTCAAGGAAAAGTGTTCAGGTCCTGCAGTTAATGTTTCAAGAACATGCAAGGGAATTGCACCTCTGTATTCCTCAGTGCTACTCTAGTGGATAAACAAATAAGAAACTGAAACGAATCAATGTGTGTTTGGAGAAATGAAGAAGGGTAATGTTCAAAAGGGACCTGTTACACCTCAACAGAATTGAGACCAGTGTTATAATAGGGAGGTTAGCTAGTGTCATGCTGAGAAATTCAAAATAATGTAGCCGAATAATGGGTGCTAGGATGAAAACTTAACAAGGAGAATCAACACAAACAGAGGACTGGGAGAAAAATATAGCAAGTCAAAAAAAAATAGTTCAGAACAGGAACAGAACCTACTGGGGACAAACTGTAAAGCAACTGTGAATGAGTATAGAGTGATGCACATTGAATATACATAAGATTGGCAAATTGCAGGAACAGTTTATTTGAAGAACCATAAGATTGAATTCAACAATGTCAGAGGCCTGATTTAAAGAAGGAAATTACTGGGAACATGGCTGTAAGGTATTTAGAAAAGATGGGGGAGGAAAGAAAAAGACTGGGCACAACAACATTAATCAAATACTGAATGATAGTACGAGAACCAATAGTGTAGTATATTTGGTTTGAATTAAGAATAATGATAGAACTATTCTACTTCTGGATGTTTGATTTAAGCAACTGAATTGTGGCATGTCTGCAGGCAGAAAACTTGGTGTGTTGCCACCCTGATGGCAGTTTCGGGGATGTTGTTGAATGGCTGCATGGCATCCTGAAGAGGAAGGATTATCAGACATAGATCGTGGTACATATTTGTATCAATGAAATAGGTAGAAAAATAGGTAGAAAAAGGGAGGACATTTTGCAAGCAGAATTTCAGGAGTTAGGAAGTAGTTTATACAACAGGACCCATTCTTGAGAAGAGATTTGTTGGTATTGTGGGAGAGATTTTAAATTAACTTGTCAGGGGGTTGGATTCCTGAGAGAAGATTTGGTAGGAGGAGATGAACCCAAAATTGGAAGAGACAGCAAGTGAGTCAGAAAGACATAGAGACTGTAGGCCAGTTAAGACACAAGGGAGCTCGGCAAGGTTGGGTGTTATTTATTTTAATGCTAGGAGTCTGATGAACAAGGCAGAATTGTTGAGGGCTGAAAATGTGTTGCTGGAAAAGCGCAGCAGGTCAGGCAGCATCCATAGAGCAGGAGAATTGACGTTTCAGGCATGAGCCCTTCTTCAGGAATCCTGAAGAAGGGCTTATGCCCGAAACGTCAATTCTCCTGCTCTTTGGATGCTGCCTGACCTGCTGCGCTTTTCCAGCAACACATTTTCAGTTCTGATCTCCAGCATCTGCAGCCCTCACTTTCTCCTCGAAGATTAGTTGAGGGCACTTATTAAAACATTGAGGTAAGATGCTGCTCTCACTGAGACATGGTTGAGAGAGAGAGAGACAGGATCCACCATTATCCCACTGCCTAAGAAAACACGTGCAACATGAAATGACTACCACCCGCAGACTCTGACTTCCATAATTATGAAGCACTTCAAGGGGTTAGTCATGTCCACATCAACTCCAGCCACCCAGCTGCCTTGATCCCTTGCAATTTGCCCACCGGCACAACAGTCAAATGCCATTTTCCTAGCCCAATATTCATCCCTGGAACAGCTGAATAATTACACTATGTCAGGCTTCTAATTATTGACTACAGCTCCACCTTCAAAGCAATAGTTCCAAACAAACTAATTTCCAAACTCTGCGATCTAGGTCTCTGCTCTGCCCTGTGCAACTGGATCCTTGTCTTCCTGACCCAGAGACCTCACTCAGTGAAGATTGGCAACAGCACTTCATCCACGACAATCTTCAACACTGCTGCCTGGCAAAGATATATATTCAGCCCCTTACTATACACTCTGTACACTCATGATTGTGTGGCCAAATTTCATCCTAACTCCATCTACATGTTCACTGATGATACCATCATTTCAGACAAGAATATCAAATAATGATGATACAGAATACAAGAAAGAAATAGAGTGCCTGGTGACATGGTTAAAGGTAACATTCTCTCTCTCAATGACCGCAAAGCTGAAGAGGTGATCATTGACTTCAAGAAGCAAGGATGAGGGCACAACCCAATCTACATCAGTGGAGTTGAGGTGGAATGGCCAATAGCATCAAGTTCCTAGAAATGATGATCACCAACAATTTGACCTGAACCGTCCATGCTGATGCGGCAGTCTGGAAAGCACAACAATGCTTCTTTTCCTCAGGAAGCTAAGGAAATTCAGCATTTCCAGAAGAATCCTCACCAACTATTACAGCTGCACTCTAGAAAGCATTCTATTCAGGGGGGCACACACGGCTTGGTACAACAGCAGAGCAACTATATATTGATTATTCGGAATTTGATTAACCAAACAAAATACTCCCCACCCGTGTCCTTTGGATAATCAAGGTTCCTCCGTACCCAAAAAAAAGAGTTGTGGGAGGGGTTCAGTGTAAGATTGGAACAAGAATTATTCTATACATTCCATGAAGAGGCGCCCAGAGACAATCCTTTGACTTGGCAGGAGGAAGAATTAAAGGAAAAATTGGTCAATAAGAGAACAGATTTGGCCAAGCAGAGGAGAGTGGTGGTGGATAGGGAGTGTTCAGACCTCCAGGGAGGATATTCCTGGGATTATATCTAGGGATGTTATTTGCGTGGAGCTGAGAGAAAAGAAAGGGGTGATGACCTTATTGGGAATATATAGATCCCACCCCCACTACCCAGCACCAATAGTCAGCAGGAAATTAAGAAATAAATTTGTAAGGAGATCTCAGGTATCTGCAAGAATAATACAAAGGGATCTTGATTAAATGGGTCAATGGGCTCAAAAATGGCAGATGGAATTCAATCTGGATCAATGTCAGGTATTGCATTTTTGTACAACAAACAAGGGTAGGGCTTATACAATTAATGGTGGGGTCTTGGGTAATGTTGTAGAACTGAGGGATCTAGGGGTGCAGATACATAATTCTTTGAAGTTTGCCTCACATTTAGACATGATGGTTAAAAGGGCATTTAGCACATTTACCTACATTGCTCAGTCCTGTTGTCATATTGAGGTTGTACAGGACAATGGTAAGGACTCCTTCTGGAATACTGTGTCCAGTTCTGGTCACACAGTTATGGGAAGAATATAATGACTGAAAAGCATTGAAAGAAGATTTATCAGGAGTTGTCAGGTATAGAAAGTTTGAGTTATAGAGAAAGGCTGGACAGGCTGGAGTGTAGAAGGTTGAGATGTGACCTTATGGAAGTTTCTAAAATAATGAGGGTTATAGATAGAGTTAGTGGTACAGGAACACAGTCCTTTATCCGAAATCTGAAAAGTTCCGAAATCCGAAGTTTCTCGTGAATATTTTTTCTCTAACAAGGTTGTTTGGCATGCAAACAGTTAACTCAACTCTACACTCACTCGACCCACATCACTCAGATGTGATGTAGCAGCGTGGTCCAGCACTGGCAGGCATCAATTCTGTTTCAGTGCTCGTGGTACTCACAGGTAAGTCTGTTGTTCAGTAAGACTTTTTCAAATTTCACCGTTTAACTGTCACTTATTCCAAAATCCAAGTTTTTCCTGTGCAATACTTTCTGACTCAGATCTTTAAGGGGCCCTATTCTCTCCATAGCTACTCTTTTGTCCTTCATATATTTGCAGAATCCCTTTAGATTCTCCTGAACCCTGTTTCATGGCACCTTTTGTCCTCCTGATTTCCCTCTTAAGTATACTTCCACTGCCTTTATACACTTCTCGAGATTCATTTGATCCCTGTTGCTGGTACCTGACATGAGCTTCTTTCTTTTACTTGACTAAAACCTAGTCTCTAGTCATCCAGCATTCCCTACATGTACCAGTCTTGCCCTTCACAGGAACATACTATCACTGGATTCTCATTATCCCATTTTCCCATTTTCCAGCTGTTCCATTACCTGCAAACATGACCTCCAATTAACTTGAAATTTCTTGCCTAATACCATCAAAATTGGCCTTTCTCCAATTTAGAACTTTTAACTTTTAGATTCTGTCTATCCTTTTCCATCACTCTTTTGAAACTAATAGAATTATAATCACTGGCCCTAAAGTGCTCCCACTCAGACACCTCAGTCACCTGCCCTTCCTTATTTCCCAAGAGTGGGCCATGTTTTGCTCTTTCTCTGGTAGGTACATATGCATACTGAATCAGAAAATTTTCTAGCACACACTTAACAAATTCCTGCCCTTAACTCAATGGCAGTCCCAGTCTATGTTTGCAAAGTTAAAATCCCTGATCATTACCACCTTATTACTCTTACAGATCTTCTGACAAATTTGCTTCACAATTTCCCGCTGACTACTGGGGGGGCTATGTACAATCACAATAAGGTCATCATCCTTTAGTTATTTCTCAGCTCCATCCAAATAATTTCCCTGGAAAAACTCCCAGGAATATCTTCCCTAAGTACAATCATAATGTTATCCCTAATTAAAAATGCCACTTGCACTCTTCTCTTGTCTCCTTTGCTATCCTTCCTATAACATCTATACCTGGAACATTTAGCTGCCAGCAGTCCTCAACAATAGGGACTGCAGTCTGCAGGGAAGTGGGAATGAAATTTGGGTGATAATTGAAAATTAATTGTAATTGAAAAGGGTAGATATGGTAACACGTGGTTAGGAATGGGGTAATGAGGGAGGGGGAAGCTCATTCAGTCAGGAACACCCTTTCTTCAAGGGGGAGGTAGGCATCACCTAGCATAGTGACCCCTTATGTTCCCTCTAAATTTTCATTCTTCTGTATGGACTTCCGTGGATAGTAGTGACTTTCGGAACCGGATGTTACTAAATGGCACAACGATTAGCATCATGGAGTGGCTGAGGGAATACTGGTCACTGGAACACCTTTTACCCCAGGGACTGACAGGCAGAGAGCTTGGGGACTGATGGGCGGGACTGGTTGCAGACTCATGGCAATGGTTGTGTCGGGACTTGGGCAGATGTGAAACATCTTGGGTTCATCTAAGGGCTAGCAGGAAAGGGATCTGAGTGTTTGTGGTCTCACCAACAAGCAAAAACAGTGACTGGAAACCACCACCCAAAGAAAATGTGCTGTCAACTTCCATCTACTGGAAATTTAAAAGTATGCAATAGTTCGGGTGGCATGGTGGCTCAGTGGTTAGCACTGCTGCCTCACAGCGCCAGGGACCTGGGTTCAATTCCAGCCTCCGACTGTGTGGAGTTTATTCATTCTTCCTGTGTCTGCATGGGTTTCCTCCGGGTAGTCTAATTTCCTCCCACAGTCCAAAGATGTGCAGGTTGGGTGAATTTGCCAAAACTAAATTGCCCACAGTGACCAGGAATGTGTAGGTTAGGTGCATTAGTCAGGGGAAATGTAGAGTAATAGGGTACTGGGTCTGGGTGGGATACTCCGGAGGGTCGGAATGGACTTGTTGGGCCAAATGGCCTGTTTCCACACTGTAGGGATTCTATGGTAAAAAGAAAATGGTAGTGTCCAAATCTGGAGTGGGTGGGCTAAGTGTTTTGAGCTGTGAGGCTGATGGCTGCAAGCACTATCAATGAGAGGCTGTGAAGCACACAGTTGTGCAGGTCCCCAATATGTGGTCATTGTAATCCATTGGCTCCCTGCAGAGCCTGCCCACACATCACTGACCAATTCAATCAGCACCATCCATCACATTTTGTCGACAGAGGCCAGGGAAAGAATGTGGAAGTATGTACAAGAGAGCAATGATGCCAACGGAACACATTGCCTTGTATATGCCTTGTTCATCTTATTTCTACAAGTGATAACAGATTTTCAACATAGACGTTGATCAATGGTACATCCTGTGTAGACTGCTAATGAATCACTAATAATGTAAAGTGCAATAATCCTGAGATACTGTCTGTCAAAAATATTACTTTGTTGTTCAATTGCTACATCAACCTTCATCTCCAAATATTTTGTAAATTATATTCCCAGTGTCAATTCATAAAGTCTTACCATTTTCTAACTTGCCACTTAGCAGACGGTTAATGCACCATCATGGATCCACCTCTGGAAAATACATGTACAAATATTTTGAATTACTTTCACACTCACACAAAGACATGTTGATGCTAGGCAAGACAATTTTACTTCCTTGTGAAATTGACAACCTAAGTAGAATTCATGAATACTCCTCAATGCACAAAAAAAATGATAATTTTCCTCATGAAAAGCTGCAGTAAAACTCAAGGCTTTCAGAATTCAATGTATAACTTGGGAAGAGATAAGAAATTAACTGAAGGACAGATAATGACAAGACTTGATAAATGAGTTATTTAAATACATAAAAGACATAACCAAATATTAGAATCCTTACAGTGTGGAAGCAGGCCATTTGGTCCATCGAGTCCACACCAACTCTTGCAAGCACATCCCATCCACACCCAAGCCCCTACTTGTGACCCTGCATTTCCTATTACTTGTCCACCCTAACCTACACATTTCTGGACACTTATGGGCATTTAACGTGGCCAATCCACCTAACTTGCACATCTTTGGACTATGGGAAGAAATCCACGCAGCCACAGAGAGAATGTGCAAACCCCAGACAGACTATCACCCAAGGGGAGAATTGAACCCAGGTCCCTGGTGTTGCGAGGCACCAGTACTGATTATTGATCCACTATGCTGCCCTAACCAAAATGCAGTGTAGTTCAATGTTGTTGCTACTTCTGACTTAAGTTTGCATAAATAATTTGACTTCAAGAACTTTAACTTATTCACAGGAAGGCCATCCTTTATTGATGGTGGTGAGCTGCCTGCTAGTCCAAGTGGTACATGTAGTGCTGCTGTCGAGGAAGTTACAGGATTTTGACCCAATAATGATGAAAACATGCAATATATTGCTAAGTCAAGATAGTATGTGATTTTCAGGGGACCTTGGAATTGGTGGTGTTCCCATTGACCTACTGATCCTATTCATCTACCTGGTAGAGGTCATGTGTTTGTGAGATACTGTTAAAAATACCTAAGTGTGTTTTAGTAGTGTGTCCTGTAGATGGTACACACTGCTGCCACAGTGGACCAGTGATAAAGGGATTTAATTTTCATGATAGGAGGTGGACTGTCCACCAAATAGGCTTCTTTGTTTTGGATTGTGTCTATCTAGTTGCTAGGCCATTCTTTGGTCAGTCCCATTTGATGGACAGTGTCCTCAGTGTAAAAATAAAACTTTACCTCCATAGGATTGCGTAGTAGTCCTTCCCATCAATACTGTCAAGGACTTATACATTTGGCAACGTTAGATTGCTAAGTATGAGGTCAAATAGATCTTTCACTTGTACTGGTTTCCTCAGCACCTGCCACAGGCCCATTTTAACAGCCCATCTTTTCAAACCTGACTAACTCAGTAATATTGATGCTCCTGAACTTCTCTTAAAAATAGAATCACTACAGTGTGAAGGAGACCTTTGGCCCATTGTGTCCATACCACTCTCTGAAGAGCATCCCATCCAGTTCCTCACTCTATCCATATGACCCCACATTTACCATGATGAAACCCCCTTGCACAAACCAGACAATTTGGCCAATCCACCTATACTGTTGGAGGGCAACACACAGACACAGTGAGAATGTGCAACCTCCACAGACTCGGTCACTCAAGGCTGGAATCAAATCCAGGTCCCAGGCAGCAGTGGTAATGACTGAGCCACTGTTCCACCTCATAGGTTGATAGTGGAGGATTCACTGATGGTAATTCCCTGAACGTCAAGGGATGGATTCTCTTTTGTTGGAAATGATCATTGCCTGGCATTAGTACGACGGTTATGTAACTTGTCACTCATCAGCCCAAACCTAAATGTGTCCAGGTCTTCATTTGAGCGTGAACAGCTTCAGTGTGTGAGGAGTTGCAAAATGGTGCTTACCATCCCCACTTCTGATGTTATGATGGAGGGAAGGCATTGATGAAGCAGCTGGACATGGTTGGGCCTAAGACACTACCTGGAGCAACTCCTACAGAGATAACCTAGGATTCTGATGGTTGACCTCCAAATAACACAACCATATTCCTTTGTGCCAAGTATGAATCACAGCAGTGGTGAGGTTTCTCCTTCAATCCCTTGACATCAATTTCGCTGGGGCTCCCAGATACCTCTCTTGTGGTCTGAAAGGCAGTCTCTGTCACCCCACCTCTGGAGTTCATTTATTTTATTCGTATTTATTCCAGGTTATAATGAGGCTAGGAATTGCGTGAATCTGGCAGAACCCACACTGACCTTGCCCAAACAAGTTAACAGGGCAAGTGCTGCTAATAACATTATCAATCAACCCTTCTATCACTCTGCTGATAACTTAAGTCACTGTCTGAATAAGCGTATTACATTGTAATCAATAGATGGAGGTTGAAATTCCTACCCATTCTATAAATTTCCTGCACTCAATATTTCTTACAGATGGTGTTTAAAATCAAGGACTTTTAAAATTATTTATTTGTTCACAGGATGTCAGCTTAATCCCGAATTATCCTTAAGAAGGTGATGGTGCGCCATCTCTTAATCTGCTACAGTCCATATTCAGTGGAACCTCAATTATTCGAATGAGATGGATGGGCATTATTTCGGTCGGATAGTCGATTATTCGGTTAACCAATTAAATGCCTTTCCTCTGGGGCTCGGAGTTTTTAAAGTCTGCTCCCTGTTCAGGAGACAGTAGCACATCGCGTGAGACCCCGCCCTGTCCAACACTGCCCCCTCCCCCTCTTCGAGGCAGCTGCTTTGTGGGGTAAATCTCCAAATAACGTGCACACACACACACAACTGTTTTACTGCAACTTTTTGACAGGTTCCACCTCTGCCCTGTACAGGACAAT
>NC_057715.1:65911284-65919049 GCF_004010195.1 Chiloscyllium plagiosum | reverse complement strand
CGAGGCAGCTGCTTTGTGGGGTAAATCTCCAAATAACGTGCACACACACACAACTGTTTTATTGCAACTTTTTGACAGGTTCCACCTCTGCCCTGTACAGGACAATGTTGGTCAGATTATCTGGGGATGGGGGGAAGGTTAGGGCACACCCCTCTGTAGAACTCCAGGAAAAGTGTGGGGAGAAAGAGAGGGTGGGAGGTCAGTCATTTGGAAATGGTACCTGTTTAATCATTGTAAACAAAAGATGGGATCACTGTTGGACACACATCTTTGCTGTAATGTTTCTATTGGGACCTGAAGATCTACTTTGGGATAATCCGATTTTTGGATAATTGGTATTCGGACAATCAAGGTTCCTCTGTAATGTAGCTAGATCCATAATGCTGTTTTAACAGAGTTCCAGGAATTCAACCCATCAACAGTGAAGGAATGGTGATGTAGTATCAAGGCATGATGGTGTGTGGCTTGGGATGGAATTTGCAGGCATTAGTGTACCTACATATCTGTTTATGTTGTCCTTTTAGTCAGTAGAGGTTTACTTTCTCCGAGTAGAGGTTGAGTGCTTGTCAAAACAATCTTTGTAAGTTACTTCAGTGCATTTTGTAGATGGCACACATTGCTTCCATTGTGCACAATGTTGGAGTGACTGAATATTTAAAGTAGTGAATGGAGTGTCAATCATGTAGACAAATTTATGATCAAAATTCTTGAATCTGCAGCTATCCAACTGCCAAGTATTCCATCACACTCCTCGTGGATGGTGAACAGGCTTTGGGAAGGTAGGTGATACAATGCTCACTACAGAATTCCCAGCCTTGGCCTGCCCTAGTAGTCTGTTGAGTGTTTGAGCTATTTTTATCCAGGCAAGTGGAGAATAATCTATCACATTTCTTCCATCTTTCAATGATGGACAGGCTTTGGGGACAGAAGAAGTAAGTTATTTGGCATAGAATTCCCTGGACTTGTAATGGCTGTGTTTATATGGATGGTCCAACTCACTGCCTTTATTCCTGATGAAGGGCTTTTGCCCGAAATGTCGATTTCGAAGCTCCTTGAATGCTGCCTGAACTGCTGTGCTCTTCCAGCACCACTAATCCACAAATCAATTTCTTGTCAATGCTAAAACCCTGGGATGTTGATAGTGGAGGATTCACTGATGGTAATTCACTGAATGTCAAGGAATGGATGATTAGATTCTCTTTTGTTGGAAATGATCATTGCCTGGCATTAGTACGACGGTTATGTAACTTGTCACTCACCAGCCCAAACCTAAATATGTCCAGGTCTTCATTTGAACACGAACTGCTTCAGTGTGTGAGGAGTTGCAAAATGGTGCTTACCATCCCCACTTTTGATGTTATGATGGAGGGAAGGTCATTGATGAAACAGCTGGAGATGGTTGGGCCTAAGACACTACCTGGAGGAACTCCTACAGAGATAACCTAGGATTCTGATGGTTGACCTCCAAATAACATAACCATATTCCTTTGTGCCAAGTATGAATCACAGCAGTGGTGAGGTTTCTCCTTCAATCCCTTGACATCAATTTCGCTGGGGCTCCCAGATACCTCTCTTGTGGTCTGAAAGGCAGTCTCTGTCACCCCACCTCTGGAGTTCATTTATTTTATTCGTATTTATTCCAGGTTATAATGAGGCTAGGAATTGCGTGAATCTGGCAGAACCCACACTGACCTTGCCCAAACAAGTTAACAGGGCAAGTGCTGCTAATAACATTATTCAATCAACCCTTCTATCACTCTGCTAATAACTTATGTCACTGTCTGAGTAAGGGCATTACATTGTAATCAATAGGGGAACTCTTTGCTAATGTTTAATCTGATGTCCAGATTCATGATAATGACTGAAATTAAGGTTGAAGACTTCCACGTCAACTTTTCCTGACCATACAGCACTGTCCACCCTCTCTGGTGAGTCCATTGCACTGATGGGACAGGATATTTTCAGAAATAATAATAAAGAAGTCTCATAGTTATAATGTGGTGAATGTGACGATTATCAGCCATTGCTTGACTGAACTGAGAGACAGTTCTCCCAATTTTGTTCCACATTTAATTAATAACCTGAAACCAAAAGCATAAACTGCCATCATCAGATTTCAACTCCAGATTAATTTATCCATGCCACTGAATAACTAGTATAGATAGATAGATAGATAGATAGATAGATAGATAGATAGATAGATAGATAGATAGATAGATAGATAGATAGATAGATAGACTTATCTTTACTTGTATTTGGATAGGTAGGTAGGTAGGTACTTCGATAGGTAGGTTGCTAGGTAGGTAGATAGGTAGGTAGATAGATAGATAGATAGATAGATAGATAGATAGATAGATAGACTTATCTTTACTTGTATTTGTGAAAATACAATAAAGTATATGTCACCACAAAAACAGTGCCATTTAATAAAATAAATTGTGTATGTATATAAAGAGACAAATATCATTTTTTGCTCATTCCACAGCCTCTTGGTTTCATGAACAGGACATTGCTGGAGCCTGTTCAAATGCTGGGGACCAGGGACATCCCGAAACTGTGAAGAACCAGGATCTGTCAAAGCTGTTGAGGACCAGGGGCCTGTCAAATCCACCAATGACTGGGATAATAACAATAACAACCTAACTAGTCCAATAATGTAACTGGTAGCATATAAAAATGAGTCCAAATTGCAGGAGGCAACCTAGAAAATATACAATGAGTGAAACAATATATGTAAGTGAGCCAAACAATAGCAAATTAATAATAACGCAGGGAAATGTAAAGTACTTCATGCAAGAAAGAAAAAAACGATGACGTAAGTACTTTATGAATCGTCTTCCTTGTTAATGATAAAGATAAAAGAGACTCGGGAGCAGATGCAGTGTTCAGCATGTCTGAACAATATGGAGCAACAAGCAATAAAGTCAATTCAATGTAAATGACATGTCCAACATAATAGAATCAACACAGCATGATTGAGTTGTGCAACATTCTGCTATGATTATACTTCAGTACTGTGCCCAGTTCTGGCCTCCGAGAAACAAAAGAAGATAGCCAACTGTTGGAGATATTGAAGAGATAAAGCGTTTGTAACAAATATGATACTGGATGGTTGTTTAAAAGCAGCTTGAAGACATTCTGTCACAATTTCAGTGCTAATATGTGAAAGATGACTTGCCAATGTAATCATCAGTTAGCAAAGCATGTCATAATAACGTACCACCACATCATTTGCAGACATTGTCAATGTTGCCTGGCAATGCCTGTCAATTAGCATCTCTGAGGGATCTGGATTAGGAAAGCCAGATAGGGAGCTGTGCCATCCATTGTAAGGACATCTGCTGCTAACATGCGCCAAAGAAATGGCACGGACCAAAACAGAGCTGAGTTAATGCAACCTCAAGCCTCTTGAGTGTCCTGCAAATTCTTAATCTCTAACCCCCTTCAGCCAGAGCAGAACTTATAAAAATGTCAAGGTCAAAAATAATCTGTTTCTAGAGGCTTTCAGACTTGTGTTCTATTGTAATGATGACTCCATCTAATTTTCTCATTCATAGACTCATATAGTCATCAGTACAGAAGCAGACCTATTATTCCAACTTGTCTGTGCCAACCAGACATCCCAATCTGACCTAGTTCCATTTGCCAGCATGTGGCCCAGATCCCTCTAAACCCTTCCCATACATGTACCCATCCAGATGCCATTTAAATGTTGTAATTGCACCAGTCCCCACCACTTCCTCTGATAGTTTGTTCCATAAACTCACCACCCTCTGCTTGAAAAAAATTATATCTCCGGTGCTTTTTAAATCTTACTTTAAAACAATATTGTCTAGTTTTGGAGTCCCCCACACAAGGGAAAGGACTATGGCTATTCATCTTATCCATTTGCCTCATGATTTTACAAACTTCTATAAGGTCATCCCTTAGCCTCTGATGCGCCTGGAAAAATACCCCAATCTATTCAGCCTCTCCCCTATAACTTAAACCTTCTAGTCCCAGCAACATCATTGTCAATCTTTTCTGCACTTCCTCAAGTGTAACAACATACTTCCTATAGAAGGGCAAACAGAATTGTATGCATTCATTGAACATTCTAGCTCTCTTAAGAACATATTCTGTAGCACATCTCTTTTGTACTTTCAAGTCATATGGGTGTCATTGACAAAGCCATTAATTTTAACCTTTTCCCAATTGGCTTGCTTGACATTTTTGGAGTGCAAAAGACAACCAAATTGTTGTGGGGTTAGAGTCACATATGGTCAGACCAGGCAAGAAAGAGAAGAATTCCTTTTCCAAAGGACATGAGTGAAACAGACATGATTTTGCTTGAATCAGTGATGATTTTCTGATCACTATTATTGTGAATAGCTTTTAATCCCAGATTTAATAAGAATAATCAATATTCCACTAGTTGCTATGTCAGAATTTGACCACTGCCTTATTGCATTAGCCTAAGACTCTCATTTATTAGTCCAGTGAAATCACCATCTCTCCTTTAGCATAACAAAGCATCCCAAGGTACTAGACCGCAGCATTATAAAACAGTATATCACATTAAGATATAAGAGAGGTTTTGAAGTTTGTCTGAAGGAGCGAGTGAAATAGCGAGGCAACAAACACTGGGAAAGATTCCAGGGACTTTGAGACGTGGTAACTGAAAGAACACCACCAGTGGTGGAGTGATTACAATCACAAATGTATGATAGGCTGGAATTATTGGATGGTTGTGGGATTGCTAGAGAAGATTACAGACATAGTGTGGAATCAGTCCATGGAGTGTTTGAAAATAATTATGATAATTTTAACATCAAGGCTTTGCTTGACTATGAGTCAAAGTCAGTAAGCATATGGTGCTAACACAATGGAAATTGGCATACGCAAGGAAGCAGACTTATGGATGACATCAAGTGTGAAGGATAGAGCCAAGAGTACATTCAAATACTCAAATCTAGAGGTAATTAAGGCATGAATTAATGTTTCAGCAAAGAGTCGGTGTGAATTCTGGCAATATACTGAAATGAAAGTAGGTGGTCTCAGTAATAAGTTGGATAGTCAGAAACTCACCTCGTTATCAAATACAACATAAACAAAATGAACAGTATTAGTCTTAGACAATTGCCAAGGAGAGACTTGGAGATTGTAACTAGGCATTGGACTCCAGAGTGAGATCAAAGGCAATAGACATAATTTAATCACGGAGGGAGATACTGACTCTAGATATCCTTCCAGCAAGGAAAGTGCTCGGAAAATGCTTTCTTGCAGCCAAAATATACTGCTGACAATTTGATTGGTTGGCCACTCCAATAGTATTGGCAGCACTATGTGCTGTCAGCACTGTTGGATCTGCAGCCAATCCAAGGAGAAGGTGCAATCGATCCCAGACCCAACGTAACTTGGAGGTATTGGGTGGGTAGAGTTTAGCCACTTTGAAGGGGTCAACTGGCATGGAGGGTTAGGTATTGAAATCCAGGTGGAGAGGCTGCTTTTTTTTGCAAGGAGTGTTCCCATTCCACAGAACGCACTCCAATTTCCCTGAGCTACAATAGCACCCTTCCTTGGGGGTCAACTCAGAAGTGGCTGGGAAGGTTGTAGTTGTCCACCAGCACCACACCAATCATCCCCAAGCTATTTTACATGCCTCCCTCTCTGCTGAAACATCTCTAACTGAGACATGTAAAACCCAGCCAAATGCATTAATTCTTACTAATATTTAATTGGAGGAAATGTCTATCAGTCTGGTGCTGGATGTGAAATACATAGTCTGATAAGTTAGTGACAGTGGAAGATGAGCTGATGAGTTCAAGCTATATATGAAAACCTTTGCTTCACTTTCAGGTGGTATTGCCAAGGGGCAGATGTAGATAAAGAGGAGAAGAGAGAAAGAAGGTTAGACCATTAAGATTCTGAGATTGCGGCTCTAAGTAAATGGTTAGGTAATTGTTTTCCAGGAAGGAATACAGAAGAAAGTGGGTTACAGCATGGAAGGGGGTTGCGGGTAAATAGTGACACAATAAAGTAATCAACGAAAGCCTTATCTATAACTGATCTGATAGGCCTAGAAAGATCAATCACATGAGATGGCAAAATTAAGGGGATGGTGGTGAATGTGGCTTGCTGAGTTTACGCAGAGGAAAAGCTTAGGGACGATAAGAGGGCAGTAAATTTGAGAGAGTTCAAAATTATTTGAGATGGAGCTTGAAATCGGAGGTTGAGAAATTATTCAGTGCAGAGGCTTAGTAAGAAAAGCAGTGATATATTGGTGAAAATGTTTTGTCTTAGTTGAGGGAATTGTAGATACTTGAAAGTTGGAGCAAGAGGAATTACTCAAGGATGTGTAATTGGGTAGGTGGGGTTTGGACAAGATATGAGCACCACATTCCTACAATGACCAGGGCAAGTGGTAAAAAGAGATCCAGCAAGAAGGCAAATGGTTCCATAATTTCTCAACCAGGGTTCTGTTAAGACTATGATGTTTATGTAATAATCCAGAAAGAGTTCTTAGTTGTAACAATGTTGTTCACAAATAAGCAGACATTCTGGAATGAGATGAGGAAAGGGATCCATTAATCCTCTGGCTGACTCCATAGGTTCAACAATTGAAAAGGTGAATTGATTGCAAAGGAGTTTGATAAAATTAGATCCCAGTTCTGATGAAAAGTCACCAGACTCAAAATGCTAAAACTGCTTTCTTCCCATAGATGCTGCCAGACCTGCTGAGATTCTCCAGTGAGTTTTTGTTTTTGTTGCTGATTTCCACCTACTGAGCTTATTTGTTTTATTTAAGAATCCAGTGGGACTTGGTGATCAGCAAATTAAATGAGAGAGTAGATGGGAATAATTTAGGTGTTGTTTGTAATGAAGCTGCACCAAGTGCCTTGATGAGCCCTTTAGAGAGAGAAGCTGTCGGCTTATTTGAGGCAACAGCACAAAGAACTTACCTCGACGCCAACGGTCTTTTCACAGCAGAGAGCGGCGCGAGCTGGGCGGAAGTGAGGTTGGAGCGCAGAGCTGGTCGGGAAGGTAAGTGATTGATATATAAAGAACTTACCTCGATGCCAACGGTCTTTTCACAGCAGAGAGCTGCGCGAGCTGGGTGGAAGTGAGTTGGAGCGCAGAGCTGGGCGGGAAGGTAAGTGATTGATATTTGAGTGGGTGTATTCTAGACCCCAGGCCCTACAGGTAAGCTACTCAGTGTTCTTGTTTTGGAGACGAGGTGTAGAGTAATGGCAGAGCTGGGGGGAAGGTAAGTGATTGATATTTGAGTGGTTGTATTCTAGACCCCAGGCCCTACAGGTAAGCTACTCAGTGTTCTTGTTTTGGAGACGAGGTGTAGAGTAATGGCAGCGCAGGCAGTGGAATGTTCCTCCTGCAGGATGTTTGAGGTAGGGGTGACCACCGATACTCCTGCCGACTTCATCTGCAGGAAATGCAGTCAGATCCTGCTCCTCACAGAACGAGTTAGGGAACTGGAATTGGAGTTGGATGAACTGAGGATTATTCGAGAGGCTGACAGGGTGATAGATAGAAGCTACAGGGACATAGCTACGCCAGAGAACAAAGGTAGCTGGGTAACAGTTAGAGGTGGGAAGGGGAAGAAGCAGGCAGTGCAGGGTTCCCCTGTGGTCGTTCCCCTAAAAAATAAATATACAGCTTTGGAAACTGTTGGGGGGGACAGCGTTGCAGGTGTAAGCTGCAGTGAAGGGGTCTGTGGCTCTGAGACTCAGAAGGGAAAGGGGGAGAGGAGGAGAGCACTAGTTATAGG
>NC_057715.1:65903243-65907804 GCF_004010195.1 Chiloscyllium plagiosum | reverse complement strand
TTGGTGACCTTTAAGCGGCAGTTGGATAGGTACATGGATGGGTGCTTAAGCTAGGACAAATGTTCGGCACAACATCGTGGGCCGAAGGGCCTGTTCTGTGCTGTATTGTTCTATGTTCTAAATGTACAGCTTACATTTCCCCAGTGTGCATCTTGAAAAATATGCAAACATTTGGACCTATGAAAATTTGAGGGATACTCATGCATAACATGGATAATTTTAACTTCTCTCATGAAGAAAATTTGTCGTAATAACCGGGCTGTTACCTGGATAAATACTTCCATTGAAACACATTCAAAAGGTTTTTACAATCCAAAACAAAGTAGTCTGCTTGACTGACAATCCCTCAGCCAATTTAAGACTTCCACTCCTTCCACCACCAGCATACTATAACTGCAATGTTTATTCGGTGAAAGTGAGTACCGCAGATGCTGGAGATTAGAGTCAAGAGTGTGGTGCTGGAAAAGCTCAGCAGGTCAGGCAGCATCTGAGGAGCAGGAAAATCAAGGTTTCGGTCAAAAGCTCTTCATCAGGAACAAACATCTGCAATGTTTACCATCAACCTGTTGCAATGCAGCAAACCTTCAGGTTATCCTTGGCAGTGTATCCCAAAACTGATCACCTAGAAGGACAAGATAGCAGGCATATGGGAATACCATCACCTTTCAATCTTCTGCTGTAACTTAAAAATCATCTTGTCTTGGACATGTATCAACATTCCTTCATTGCTGTGTCAAAATCCACACCTAAAAGCATCAATGGAGTTACCTCATCACTTGGATTCAAGCAGTTCAAGAAGGATCTTCATTACTTCAAGGAAAACTAACATCCCAAGAGTGAAGTTTTAAAAATGAGACAGGATAAGAAGATTGAACCTTTTCAAATTCAGTCGGCTCTGCTGTAACATGTGTTTCTTCAACGCAAATTGGCTTTAACGAGATTGAAGAATTTAGAACATTATTTGTAGATTGTGAATTTTCCTTATCTGTATTGGATAAAGGGCGATTCTGGCCACCTTTGTTTAAATGGCATGGCATTTGCACGGTTTTCTTATAATGTGAGATCACACAAGAACAGAACTATCATGTCATATCAGAACCGACTGTACAAAAAATGATTACAGTTGTCTTCGGTATAGGGTTAATTTTTAAATATGTTCTGTAAATATTTTCTTATTGGTTAGCTCAGTTGGCTGGATGGCTGGTTTGTGATGCAGAATGACATCAACAGTGTGGATTTGAAGTCTGCCCTTCCCACCCTTGTCCCTCACTTGGAGGCCTGGTCACCCTCATGTTAACTTCACCATCAGTCATCTTTCCCTAATGAGAGAGCAGCCAAATGACCCTCTGGTACTGTGGCAACTTCATTTTTTTAATCTCTGCATGATGGATATTTGGCAGAACATGATAGGCACGAATCATTTGATTTTTAGATATTCAGAAGAAATGTTTTGCTCACTGTTCCCAGGGTGTACCCAGAGAATGACTCTTTCTTAGTCAAAGCTGGAAATCACATAGGCTGTAAATAGCTTGCTGTAGTGGCATCAACTGTCATGGAGTCATAGAGTCATACAGCACAGAAACAGCCCTATCAGTCCAACTCGTCCATGCCAACCAAGTTTCCCAAAGTAAACTAATCCCACTTTCCTGCATTTAACCCATATCCTTCTAAACCTTTCCAATTCATGTATCTGTTGCAACTGTACCTGTACCTACATGTGCTCTGGCAGTTCATTCCACATACAAGCCACTTTTTGTGTGAAAAGGTTACCGCTCAGGTTTCTTTTAAACTTTTCCCCCTCTGACCTTAAAATTATGCTCTCTGGTTTTGAACTCCCCCACCCTAGGGAAAAGATCGTTGCTATTCACCTTATCTGTGTCCCTCATGATTGTATAAACCTCTATAAGGTCACCCCTCAACATCCAACTGTCCAGGCAACAAAGGTCCCAGCCTATTCAGCCTCTCCTTATAGCTCAAACCCTCCATTTCTGGTAACATCCAGGTAAATCTTTTCTGCATACTTTCCAATTTAATAATATCCTTCCTATAGCAAGGCAACCGGAACTTTACACAGTACTTCAAAAGTGGCCTCAAAATTTAGGTTGTTCTTCAATAGAATGGCCGACTTCTCTTTCTATTGCTGTCTACTGAAAGATTGAAAGATTGCAAACCTTTGTTCTACTAATTGATTGAGCAAATTCAAATCCCTGTTTGTTTCCTCAGTTTCTGAGTTCAAGGCCATTTAATTTGCAGAGTGGACACCATTTAATATGCAGCATTATCTCTCCACCAGATGTGTGCAGGAGACCTGGTGTGGTTTGAACCTTTTTGGAAAGGAATCAATAGTTGCATTTCTCTGAAGTAATTCCTCTGCCAGAGTACAATTGTCATAAACCAGCACTCTCTGTTCATAAAACATAAAAATCATTTTTTGTCTCAAATTGGATGTATCTTGCTCTAATCTATCACAGCTAAAACATTCTGGGAGAATCCCAGATTATTACTTCCCACTCCTTAGCAGCATGTAACATTTGTTACTGCATGCCATCAGTAACAAACAGCAAACACTTCAAAATGAATTTGATGTGGTCTTTATCCTACATGCTGGCTCTATGCTGTGACTGCCAATCAAAAAGCATCTTCTGGTGTAGAGGGACCAGTTATGAACTTTCTCAAAATTTCATATCAGCAGAATGTTTCAATCCAATATTGACATAGCATACTGCAATAAGAACCCCATAGTTAAAATAAAATGTTTGATCTCTGTTGCCATTGTTTTGATTTCTCAATGTCTGTGATATATCGCTATCACAAAAGCTGAATCACAATAAAGCCAATAAATACACAGTGATACTTTAAAGAAAATGAGCTTCTGTACAATTAAAATGCTACGATCCAAATTTCATTGCCTTTATTGATGTTATTGTTCCATTGTAAAAAACACAGCTTTTAGAAGAGTGTTTTATTTCTAACAAGACTGCTGTTTACTGTAGAATTATAGGTGTCTTTAGCAGAAGCAGTTATGCTTTTTATGTTAGTAGTTATATTAATAAAACATTCTGAATCATTTAATCTATGAATAGATTTGAAAATGTTTAATTTGTCATAATGTGCTATAACATCAACGTAGTTAGAATAGATATGAACAATGAACTGCAATATAGCAGATTTAAAACAAAATTATTGCTCATCACAAACTCAGATACAAAACTTTGTGGAAATAATAGGGTTGATATTAGAAATGTAAACTACCAGTTGGAACCTAGCTTTGGGAACACTTACTTCCAAACCAGAGGTAATTTTCAAGAGGCATTCTAAATCACCCCATAAGGGATAAGCACTTATAAAGTCAAACTGAATGTTCAAGGGCAAACATGAAAAATACGGCAAAATTAGTCATTGGGCTGATAATGGTGCCCAGTATGAGGGGATTTTACCACAAATAATGATATTTTTCCATCAGCCGTCTCTGCTCTTTGCAAACTGCAGAACTGCAACAGACAGTACTTATGCAGCCAGGCTTTGGACAATTAATTTCCTGTCAAAACCACGCAGGCCTAGAACTGCCTGGTCAGGTCCTAATGGCTACATTGTTTCAGAACAAGCTGTTGTTTCCACCTCCAGTGAAGTTGCTTTGTTAGAAGAATGCTCTACAGATTTGATGGCATCCAGCTCAGTAGGAGGCCAGAGGCACAATGTGATAAGGGCAGCACTTGGCAGTTAAAGGTTCAAACCATGTTCTGTGACCTTCAAATATAGAAAATATCACCTCATTGGAGCTTCCTGCCCCCGCCCAATGCTGGTATTGCACAGAATTTTCAAGAAAGGTGTGAAGAGTGGGATTTAAAGGGGTAACCTGGACCCCTGGCTTTCTCTGCTTTTGTACCTTCTTCAACAATATCTTTGACTGACAGCAGAGCTACATAGCATCTCTAGCTCCTTGTACCCCATGGTGAGCTTCATCAGACTGACTAGACCCAGAGATGCCACCTCGATCAAGTAATCTGAAGCCCAGAACCAACTCAAAGTTTGTGCGAAGATTTGTAGCTCGGGTGCTCGTTGTTGTGGTTCTGTTCGCCGAGCTGGAAGTTTTTGTTGCAAACGTTTCGTCCCCTGGCTAGGCGACATCATCAGTGCTTGGGAGCCTCCTGCGAAGCGCTTCAGTTTCAGCTGTCCGCTGTAGTGGCCGGTATATTGGGTCCAGGTCGATGTGTTTGTTGATGGAGTTTGTGGATGAATGCCATGCCTCTAGGAATTCCCTGGCTGTTCTCTGACTGGCTTGCCCTATGATAGTAGTGTTGTCCCAGTCGAATTCATGTTGCTTGTTGTCTGCGTGTGTGGCTACTAAGGATAGCTGGTCGTGTCATTTCGTGGCTAGTTGATGTTCATATATGCGGATTGTTAGCTGTCTTCCTGTTTGTCCTATATAGTGTTTTGTGAAGTCCTTGCATGGTATTTTGTACACTACATTAGAACATAATCATACCACCAGCAGATAAAGGCAGAATGACGGTCATCCTAGATAAATCTGATTACATCCAAAAAGCACAACAACTACTTG
>NC_057715.1:65891274-65903099 GCF_004010195.1 Chiloscyllium plagiosum | reverse complement strand
AACACCGGAGGAAACATCAATGAAGCGCTTCGCAGGAGGCTCCCAAGCACTGATGCTGTCGCCTAGCCAGGGGACGAAACGTTTGCAACAAAAACTTCCAGCTCGGCGAACAGAACCACAACATACCCCTTGTTTCATTAGAGTCAGTCTCGGTACCAGAAACTTGGCTGCTCATGCTACATTCCCCTGAGAGTTCATCCACAAACTCCATCAACAAACACATCGACCTGGACCCAATATACCAACCACTACAGCGGACAGCTGAAACTGACAACCGGAAGCGGCAGGGACAGACCACTATAAACACCGGAGGAAACATCAAAGAAGCGCTTCGCAGGAGGCTCCCAAGCACTGATGATGTCGCCTAACCAGGGGACGAAACGTTTGCAACAAAAACTTCCAGCTCGGCGAACAGAACCAACTCTGGACAAGAGGGGAAGCCCAAATCGATAACTGCAGATCCTGAAGCATAAGCCAACCTTCTAAGACCAAGAAACAGCCTTTCCCATTCTTATTAAAGAACAAAGACACCAAAGAAAATTTACAGCCCAAGAACAGGCCCTTCCGCCATCCAAGCCTGAGCCAATCCAAATCCACTGTCAAAACCTTTCGCCCAGTTCCTAAGCATCTGTATCCCTCTGTTCCCCACTACACATGCATCTGTCCAGATGCACCTTAAATGAACCTACCGTGCCCACCTCTACTACCTCTGCTAGCAACGCATTTCAGGCACCCACCACCCTCTGTGTAAAGTACTGTGTATATCCCCCTTAAACTTTTCACCTCTCACCTTGAACACATGACCTCTCGTTATTGAATCCCTCACCCTGGGAAAAAGCTTATCTCTATCTACCCTGTCTATACCCTTCAGGGTATTGTAGACCTCAATCAGGTCCCCTCTCAATCTCCTTTTTTCTAATGAAAACAATCCTACTCAACCTCTCTTCATAGCTCGCACCTTCCATACCAGGCAACATCCTCATAAACCTTCTCTGCACCCTCTGCAAAGCATTCACATCCTTTTGGTAATGTGGCAACCAGAACTGTACACAGTATTCTAAATGCAGCCAAACCAATGTCTTGTACAATTTTAACATGACCTACCAGCTCTTATACTCAATACCCCATCCAATGAAGGTAAGCATACCATATGCCTTTTGATCACTCTATCCACCTGTGCAGCCACCTTCAGGGTATAATGGACCTGAACTCCCAGAACCCTCTGCTCATCAACTTTTCCCAAGCCTCTTCCATTTACAGTCTAGATTAGAGTGGTGCTGGAAAAGCACAGCAGGTCAGGCAGCAACCCAGGAGCAGGAAAATCGACTTTTCGGGCAAAAGCCCTTCATCCATTTACAGTACAGTTTGCTCTAGAATTAGACCTCCCAAAATGCATCACCTCACATTTGCCTGGAGGGACCTCCATCAGCCCTTTCTCCACCCAACTCTCTACTCTACCTATATTCTCCTGTATTCTTTGACAGTTCCCTATGCTTTCTGCTACTCCACCAATCTTCGTGTCTTCTGCAAACTTACTGATCAGACCAACAATGCCCTCTTCTAGATCATTTATGTCTATTACAAACAACAGTGGTCCCAGCACTGATCCCTGTGGACCACCACTAGTCACCTTTCTCCAGTTTGAGAAACTCCCTTCAACTACTACTTTCTGTCTCCTGTTGCTCAACCAGTTCTTTATCCACCTAGCTAGAACACCTTGTACACCATGCAACTTCACTTTCTCCATTAGTTTACCACGGGGAACCTTATCAATCTCTTTACTGAAGTCCATGTATATGACTTCTACAGCCCTTCCTTTATCTATCAACTTGGTCACTTCCTCAAAGAACTGTATTAAATTGGTAAGGCACAATCTCCCCAGCACAAAACCAGGTTGCCTATCACTGATAAGCCCATTCTTTTCCAAATATAAATAGATTTTAGCCCTCATTTCCGGCTCCAGCAACTTTCTCACCGTTGACATCAGGCTCACTGGTCTCTATTGAATGGGTATTACCAGTTTTTCACTCAAAAAGCTCAAATACAGTAATAGGGGATTGTGGATAGGATGAAGTGAATCCTCAGAAGTGTGTATCAGAAATAGATAGCTAGTGTAGAATTAAGACTGTATACTGAAGAGACTTGTGAAAAGATTGATTGAGCTTGATAGAGTTTAATTAAAGTATAAGTAGTAGAGTCTGATAAATATTATTTCTCTTGATAAAGTGTTCAATAAAGTTGTGTTGGATTTCCCCCTGATTCTTGTACCCTTCATCTGTCTCACTACGTAACAGGCATGAATTAAACAGGGTTACTGAAAATTGGTCAAGGGTGGTCAGAGTACCCACAGTTCACTTTACAACAGTACCTAGCAAAAATCTACCTTTATGAATTGTACAATTAGTTTGTGTATCAATACATTTTAAGCTCTCTTGCAATGCAAATATGCTCAGATGTAAGGTTCACTCATAATGTGTCCCATTCAATTCCATTGTCCAACTGTAAAGTTGCAACACTACACAATACAATAAAATGGCAGTAGGAATAGATCATTCAGGTCTTTTCACCATTTTATACAGTCAACAAAGATTTTCTGGCTCAATTCTATTTTCCTGCCTGCTCTGCTTTGATTCCCAAAGTAACCAAAAATCTTGCTATATCAGTCAATGATGGAACATTTGTACTCTCTGGTGTATAAACACCGTTCCAATTATTCATCACATTTTGAGTCAAGAAGTTTCTCCTTGTTTCAGTCCTAAATAATCAGCCCCCTAGCTTGAGACTGAGTAGTAACTGGAAGGAATGTAGTAGAAGTAGCTAGAGTGAAGATCAAAGTGGATTGTGTCATCTGGATTACATAAATAAGTTTATCTATTCAGGATCAATGATAACAAAAGATCGCAGATGTGATGGAGAAATATCAAGGAAGAAAGAGATTGAGATAGGAATAATTTTCTGAAGATGAAAGATGTGTTAACAAGAAAACTCAAGATTGTTTCAAGCAACAAACCTATAAGCTGTTGCATTCCATTCATGTTCCTAGATGCCTCAGAAGCCTGGTCAATAAATAAAATTATGAAAGAAAATAGAGGCCTTTAAAAGCTGGATCTAAATCCTATGCTAAAAATTAATATATAGACCTCAAGACAAATAAAGAGCAAGATGAAAGAGAACTTTCAAAAGTGCCATCTTAAAGGATAATATCAACATTTCACTAGTTTGAGCAAAGCTGCAAAGCTATAGAGTTCCAAAGTTGAGGACAGCAGAGCGAAGAGTTTGTTGTACAAAATAAAGGTTCTAAATGAGTTAATGTTCATGTTACATTGGCTCCACCTATTCTACTGGTGTCAAACACATAGCCTGTGGTGGAAGCAAAGAGTTCTACTCTCTCCTGAATGGAGTAGATGTGTCTCTACCTAAAATCTTAGTAATTATGCCTGACCACATGTAGCTGTTATTTATTGTTATCATGCCATATCCCTTCTTGTTGTTTAAGAACAGTGCCTCTTCTCCAGAGTGCCACAACTCTAGAGTGGTGTATCTTCTACCACTAATCACAAGATAGCCCATTACAAAACTAAGTGAAAGAGAAGTTAATCACAGCTTGGTATCTCAAATAACCCTTACCCAGTACCATGTACTGAGAGACTTGGCAAATATCATAAAGTACCAGCAAATGTCATCTGAGAAAGTGCCAAACAGTCAGCCCAGGTGAAGTTGGATAATGGATGTCTCAGGGTAGATGCAGACGAACTACACTATATGTGTCAGGATGCTGCAAGACAGAAAACTGGGATATACCATGACACAGAATCCTCTGGCAGGAGTCGTTATACATGGTAGCAATATCCTGCAATCCCAAATTTCATCACGATCAAATTGAAGGCATTCATTTCATGAAATATTTTATTTTCTTGTTATTTCTTGTTATCGTCATTGCCAAGGTTATTTTTGTGGCCCATTTTATAGGCATACAATTGCCATTTATGTAAGTGATTTGGATATGAACATAGGAGGTATAGTTAGTAAGCTTGCAGATTACATCAAAATTGGACGTGGAGTGGACAATGAAGAAGGCACAATGGGATCTTGATCAGATGGGCCAATGGGCTGAGGAGTGGCAAATGGAGTTTAATTTAGATAAATATGAGGTGCTGCATTTTGAAAGGGCAAATCAGAGCAGGACTTATACACTTAATGGTAAGGTCCTAGGGAGTGTTGCTGAACAAAGAGACCTTGGAGTGCAGGTTCATAGCTCCTTGAAAGTAGAGTCGCAGGTAGATAGGATAGTGAAGAAGGCGGTTTGTATGCTTTACTTTATTGGTCAGAGTATTGAGTACAGGAGTTGGGAGGTCATGTTGTGGCTGCACAGGGCATTGGTTAGGCCACTTTTGGAATATTGCATGCAATTCTGGTCTCCTTCCTATTGGAAAGATGTTGTGAAACTTGAAAGGGTTCAGAAAAGATTTGCAAGGATGTTGCCAGAGTTGAAAGATTTGAGCTATAGGGAGAGGTTGAATAGGCTGGGGCTGTTTTCCCTGGAGCATCAGAGGCTGAGGGGTGGCCTTATAGAGATTTATAAAATCATGAGGAGCATAGATTGGATAAATAGACAAAGTCTTTTCCCTGGGGTGTGGGAGTCCAGACCTAGAGGGCATAGGTGTAGGGTGAGAGGGGAAAGATATAAAAGGGACCTAAGGGCAACTTTTTCACGCAGAAGATAGTGCATGTATGGAATGAGCTGCGAGGGGAAGTAGTGGAGGCTGGTACAATTGCAGCAGATAAAAGATATCTGGATGGGTATCTGAATAGGAAGGATTAGGTTAGATATGGGCCAAATGGGAATAGATTAGGTTGGGATATCTGGTGGGCATGGATGAGTTGAACTGAAGGGTCTGTTTCTACGCTATTGATTAGATTAGATTACTTACAGTGTGGAAACAGGCCCTTCGGCCCAACAAGTCCACACCGACCCTCCGAAGAGCAACCCAACCAGACCCATTCCCCTACACCTAACACTATTGTCAATTTACCATGGCCAATTCACCTAACCTGCACATCTTTGGACTGTGGGAGGAAACCAGAGCACCCAGAGGAAACCCACGCAGACACGGGGAGAATGTGCAAACACCACACAGACAGTTGCGCAAGGCAGGAATTGAACCCAGGTCTCTGATGCTGTGAGGCCGCAGTGCTAACCACTGTGCCGCCATGCCACGTGTTCTTTGCTATGTCTCGGTGACTCAACATTGAATTCATTCTTCTATTGGCCATATAGTTCAGATTCTCTGAATATTGGAGAGCAGGCTGAATAGCTGAGAGCTTTCATTCCCCAACTATTTAAATCCATTTTTGTGCCATTTTCCACTCCTTAGACTTATGTTTGATTTCTTATTTTCAAATCATTTATACAATCATTCTCTACCATCATGTTAAAATCTAAAAAGCCTTACAACAAATTATAAAACCAAACAAATCTTTACATACTTGGATACACCTTTATCCACAGATGTAAATGTTACAAAATATTCACTTCCTAACCTGATAATTCCAGATTCAGTTTGTTCCTATTCAGTCATATAGCCAAAGACAATTAATATAGAATTAAACAAGGGAAGATTAATGTTTACAGTCTAAGATTTTGGTCAAAGCAGAAAATTATTACATGTCAATCAGAAATTATGCAGAATAGATGCAGTGAAATTTGAGGATAGAGGAGATGACTCAGACTATTGCGCAAGAACCAGGTTAAATCCACATCAGAAATATTTCTTTATTCTTAGCATATACTTCTAATGTTTCCTTCTTCAAGTGTTTGTCTATGTTCCTCTCAAATGCTGTTATTAATTCAGCTTTAATGATGACTTAGGCATTGCTTTCCAGATCCTAATAACCCATAGTGAGAAAGAAACATTTGCAAATTCACTTATCTGCTTTTGGAACCTGACTTAAACTTGTCGAGATTATCCCAATCGCTCAGGTATACTATTGTAGATTGTTTGTTGCACAAAACTGATAAAAGGGGAAATGAATATTCTTGCACTGCAATCAAATTTAGAGTTAAAAGCAGTATAGAATAGTATACATAGACTAGATTAATTTCAGAGCTTTTAAAGGTGCTCTTGAATTTGATACAGTTGCTCATAGTCAGTAGGTTTGAGAAATGCTGTCAATTCCACAACACCCTTCAGTCAGGAGTGTGGGGTAAAAGCTTGCTTGTCATTATGCCTGACAATATTCTGACAATAGATTCTAACCATGTGTGTATGGAGCTATAGTGGATGGCATGAGACTGACACCTAATGGAAGCATTGCTATGCAATTCTTATCTTACCGTTTATAGAAAATAAATGTTAACTGTTCACACTAACCACATGTCTAGTCCTCGTATGTCCCAGGTAGTTCCTAATATTCTTGTAAAAGTCACAAGTGGTGACTAGACCCAGAAAACTGGTGGCAAAAAAAGCCTGAAGAGAAACCCAGTGATATAACAAAGCAGCAAGATGGAGGATATACTTGATCCTCAAGAAATAAGAGTTGGAATTGGTTAGTCAGCCATTTGACCCCACTCTGCCATTAATGAGATCCTGGTTAATCTTCTTCAATAATAATTTCCTGCAGTAACCCTCTTTCCTTTGAAGATTTTAAAATGTGGAAATCTATCGATCTTTTGTACATACTCAACAATGAGTCTAAAAAGTCCCCAGACGGAGAGAATTCCAAGGATTGATCATCTTCTGAGGGAAGAAATTGCTTGTTATCACTATCACTTTGAAATGTCCTGTCCCTCATTCTGAGGCTGTCCTCTCATTCTAGATCCCACCCCCCCCACCCCCAACCTCTCCCCTCCAACACCCCCACCATGGCTAAGTAACGATTAATTGCAGAGATAAGAAATGAAAACTATTAAAGAATGAGGTTGGAATATGCTGACTCTTCACAATCTCATGAGGTGTTTGTACAAGTTAGGGGAGATTCGTGAAACTCCCTGAAGCCTAATCTTTTAAAGAACAGAGACTTTAGAGCAGGAGTACAAAGAAATAAAGAGAACAAAGAACAAAGAAAATTTACAGCCCAGGAACAGGTCCTTTGGCGCTCCAAGCCTGAGCCAATCCAAATCCACTGTCTAAATGGATGGCACAGTGGCTCAGTGGTTAGCACTGTTGTCTCACAGCGCCAGGGACCCGGGTTCGATTCCAGCCTTGGGCATCTGTCTGTGTGGAGTTTGCACACTCTCCCCATGTCTGTGTGGGTTTTCTCCGGGTGCTCCGGTTTCCTCCCACAATCCAAAGATGTGCAAATCAGGTGAATTGGCCATACCAAATTGTCCATAATGTTAGGTGCATTATTCAGCGGGAAATGAGTCTGAGTGGGTTACTCTTCAGAGGATCGGTGTGGACTTGTTGGGCTGAAGGTCCTGTTTCCACACTGTGGGGAATCTAATCTAATCTCAACCTGTCACCCAATTCCAAAGCTTCTGTATCCCTCTGCTCCCCACCTACTCATGCATCTGTCCAGATGCATCTTAAATGAATCGACCATGACTGCCTCTACTATCTCTGCTGACAACATGTTCCAGGCACCTACCACCCTCAGTGTAAAGTACTTGCTGCGTATATCCCCTTTAAACTTTTTACCTCTCACCTTGAAAGCCTGACCTCTTGTTATTGAATCCTTCACCCTGGGAAAAAGCTTATCTCTCTCCACCTGTCTATACCCTTCATGATTTTGTAAACCTTAATCAGGTCCCCCATCAATCTCCTTTTTTCTAATGAAAACAATCTTAACCTACTCAACCTCTCTTCATAGCTAGCACCTTCCATACCAGACAATATCCTCGTAAACCTTCTCTGCACCGTCTCCAAAGCATCCACATCCTTTTGGTAATGTGGCAACCAGAACTGTATACAGTATTCTAAATGTGGCTGAACCAATGTCTTATACAATTTTAACATGACCTGCCAGCTCTTATACTCAATACCCCGTCTGATGAAGGTAAGCATACCATATGCCTTCTTGACCACTTTAATGTTAATATTGTAAATGGTTAATGATGTTAAAGCCTTACGGGGTGTGGCATGTGGGGTGGGTGCTAGGTGAGATGGGGAGTGAAGGGTTAACTCTAACTAATACTCTAACTATAGCTACTGAGCGTATGCATCAGAAGCTATGTCATTATACCGTCAGATGTATACAGGTAGTTATCGACAATAAATCTAAAGATTCACATGAGCCTTCTGTTTTCAAATGTCTCATGCTCCTCAAAGTTCCTAATAATATTTCTAAATAATACCTAAATTTACTTGTTGGACTAAAGTCTTAGGATGGTTTTGCATGATTTGCAAAGCTGAAATATCTTCAAAGTAAGTTAAGTTGTGCATCTTCCATCAGTGCAAAGCTAAAGCAACCTTTTATTGACATGAAATAATGTTGACACAAAAAAACAAGAATTGTTTTTTCAACACAATATGGTAACATGTTAGGATTAGAAATAAGACATTTTCTCAGCAGGGCTTCAATATTCAAAATACAAATTGCACCGAGAAACAACAGAATGTGTAAGTCATGATTGTCAAAAATGATAGAACATTTTTTAGACCCGCTGACAATGTCACAATTTTTTTCCTAATGTCTTTATAAAGATAGAATATGTATCATAAGCTTAGATGTAATTCAACTTGATATCTAGCAGAAATGTAATTTCAGTATCAATGACAGACAGAAATCAAGTAATCTTATACTGTCTTCTGATCTCACATAATTAAACCTTTGTACATAGTGTATCAAAGATTCCTGTGTTTTTATGATAAAGCATTATTAGTTTAAATCAACTGTCTTTGATGTACCACACTTGGAGACCACCTGTAGCTTTGAAAAGTAGTCATATACTAGCTTCAGTGAGGTTGAAGAGGATGTTACATCACTCTGAAACACAACCTGAAAGAAGAGAAAACACATACAAGAATGATTCATATTCATGTTACCATTAATTTGCATTTTATTTTCAACAGGAGTTGAAAAAAATACTCTAATATCTTAGGTGCTTTTCATGATGGTAATTTCAAAGAAAATGTATGACTTTAAATAAAATTGTATAGTTTTCTTTGAAGAAACAACAACATTAACCCTTCTTCAGCTGAATAGATAATAAACCCAAATAGTTAACTGCAAAGATTGTTGCTTGCACTTTCAGGATTATGGCTCAGCTTAAAAAGAGATGGGTAAAATGGTAAAAAAAAAAGCATCATTACTCGTAAAATGAATGAGAATGTTATGTAATACTATAAATTGATGAAGCTCAATTTCCTAGCCCTGAGCAGTAAAAAGGGAAGAATTAACTTTCATTTATTTGATGGATATCCAAAGTGCTTCACTGCCTGTGAAGTCCCTTTCGAGTGTAGCCACTGTTGTAAGATAGTAATTTCAGTAATGCTCAACTCTCCCATAAAAGAATGAATTGTTAGACATCATAATATTTTTGAGCCTTTCATATGTCTATTCTGTAGCTATCTCTTCTGGATCACTTTTTATTGATGAAAGACAATAAAGGCTTGGGATGCTTCTGCCATTAATGTTAAATTTATTGATAACATCAAAAGTGAGCTGACATTACTTCCTCAATAAGCTCCATTTATCCACATAAACAGGGCTTGGGATTTAATAGGGGAAAGTTGCCAAAGACTGTGTAAGTCTGTATAAGTCAGGGTTTCTCCGTTTGTTAAGAAATTTTAATCCAAAGCATACATCCTTCCTCAGCCAAAAGTCAATTTGTAAGATTTTGACACAGGGTGAGTCAAGCATTTTCTGACCATTGTCAGATCTTGGTTCTGTGATGGAGGTGAGGGTGGGAGGAGATGGTGAGATGGGGACGGGGTGTGACCCTTGACTCTAGAGTGTATTATGTGAGATTGAAGCAAGCTTGTGAGTTACGGAGTTGATATACTCCTGCTCATCCTGGTCTACAGCTTTAAGACTTCAGCTACCAGATGTGCTGAGCCCTGGGAAAGATGCTTTACCACTGTTAAGGCTACAGACCAGGTTCCACCAGGTTGTATGTCTGATAAACATAGTAAAATTGCTGAAAGAAGGTAGATTGTAATAAAGTAAAGGGAATCAAACCTTCACTCTAAGGACAGATAACAAGCATGTGGGAAAGGATCACATGGAATTGGAGTCTGGGTCAGTTGACGTCTAGATAAGATCTTATCTCTTAGCATCCTCTGCAAGTAGTTATGTCAATAAAGAATGTTAAGGTTCACTCAGCTGAGTCTGGAACTCCTTTTACAAAAGTTGGCTATCTTTCCCTTATCTTGCCTCTGCTAAATGCTAGATAAACTTGTTAGAGGCTGTTTGGTGACAGCTTTCAGGTTTCTAACATTTAGATCTGACCTGACACCTGTTCTTGGACATTTAAATTCAGCCCAAGTCTATTAATGCACGTCTATGTAGTAACGAGAGTCAATAAACATTCAAGCCGTGTCTTTAAACTGTGATACAAATGTTTTTGGTGAAAGACTACAATAAGTTTTGAGGTGAAGGGAAGGTTGTTATTGGGACAATATTTTTCAAGGAAAAAGGCTTTTGGGGTATAATTTTCCTAATGGTAATGACATGGCACTTTTGCAAAGAAGTGGAAAACTGACTGTAAAGATAGAAACATTTCTACTGTTAGACAGCATGGGCACCAATAATGGAATCTGAGTGATCAAACAGAATTTGGGACTGGAGAAACTGGGGAAAAATTGGAGAAGAAAACTAAAGGTTTCAAGGCTAGAGTGCAAGGGAAACTTGGAGTAATTCATGTATAGAGCAAAGCAAGCTAAGTCAAATGTGCATGAAACATGCATTCTATTGATGTGAGGAGGCCAAAACTGAGACCTTATTTGGAGAAAGGACAAAGATTAAACCAAAGCGATGGGACCATTCAAGAGAATTACTGTAAATTTTGTGAACTGGCCAAAAAATGGAACATTTATTTTTATATTGTTTAGGTGGAAGGTTGTAAATGTTTGTACACGTGTTACAATTCCTGGAGAGTCAACAATGTTTCTTTTTGAAAATGTGTGGATTTACCAGTGAGCAAAACAAAATATTACATGACAAGATTTCATGATTTTCAGCTGTAGTAACATGAAAAAGCATTCTCTATTAACTTCTCACAGCTGAAACGCCTCTATACTCACACATTACGCGGCACTTTCAGCAGAAATGTTGAAGTTTGTTTAAAGTCCCCAAGTCCCTACCAGCTTTATCAGGATGAATCTTCCAGTGCCTTTTTAAACAGTGTCCCCTTCTGAGCATGCTCATATGATTTCCAGGAGCAAGACACCAACTGCTAACTCTTTAATCTGCAACCCTCTGCCACAAGGAGAATCCTTTCTTCAAAAGGATTCACATTCCCGGTACTCTACTTGGGGATGAACCAATAACAAACACTCTCTTCCCTGCTTGGCATAGCAGAACCTGTTTTGAGGTTTCATCCACAGAGCTGATTTCGAGGCAGAGATTTTACGGAATTAGCTAGACTAAGCAAGATGGTAGGTGCCATGGAGAATCAGACTGCTGGTAGCAGGAAAATTGTAATAGACAATAGACAATAGGTGCAGGAGTAGGCCATTCTGCCCTTCGAGCCTGCACCGCCATTCAATATAATCATGGCTGATCATTCCTAATCAGTATCCTGTTCCTGCCTTATCTCCTTAACCCTTGATTCCACTATCTTTGAGAGCTCTATCCAACTCTTTCTTAAATGAATCCAGAGAGTGGGCCTCCACTGCCCTCTGGGGCAGAGCATTCCACACAGCCACCACTCTCTGGGTGAAGAA
>NC_057715.1:65803643-65889568 GCF_004010195.1 Chiloscyllium plagiosum | reverse complement strand
TATTCCCCTGTTTCTGTCTTCGAGGGCCCAATTTTTGTCCTAACCATTTTTTTGCCTTGCACATACCTAAAAAAGCTTTTACTATCCTCCTTAATATTCTTGGCCAGTTTACCTTCGTACCTCATTTTTCCTCTGCGTATTTCCTTCTTAGTAATCCTCTGTTGCTGTTTAAAAGTTTCCCAGTCCTCAGTTTTCCCATTTATCTTAGCTATGTTATACTTTTTCTCTTTTAACTTTATATGTTTCTTTACTTCCCTCGCCAGCCTCGGCCACCCATGCCTCCTCCTGGGATCTTTCTTCCTTTTAGGAATGAACTGATCCTGGAACTTCTGCATTATACACAGAAATATCCGCCATTGTTCCTCCACGGTCATCCCTGCTAAGGTATTGCACCATTGAACTTTGGCCAGCTCCTCCCTCATAGCTCCATAGTTCCCTTTATTCAACAGAAATATTGTCACTTCTGATTGTACTCTCTTCCTCTCAAATTGCAGATTGAAGCTTATTGTATTATGGTCACTACTTCCCAATGGCTCCTTCACTTCGAGATCTCTGACCAATTCTGGTTCATTACACAATACCAGATCCAGAATTGCCTTCTCCCTGGTCGGCTCCAGCACCAGCTGCTCTAAGAATCCATCTCTGAGGCAGTCCACAAAGTCTCTTTCTTGAGGCCCAATACCACCCTGATTCTCCCAGTCTACCTGCATGTTAAAATCGCCCATAACAACTGTAGTAACATCTTTATGACAGGCCAATTTCAGCTCCTGATTTAACTTACATCTGACATCCAGACTACTGTTTGTCAAGCGGTTAAATCAACGTCAGGTCAATTCTGCCCCCACCATGTGATCGTGCAGCAAGTCCATGTCACACACATTGATGAGCTTGCCACCATGTAATCCAGCTGACTGCCACAAACCCACACCAGATCCTCAACTGACCATTGAATTACCTTAGCAACAGCAGTGCAGTGCTCTGAAATTACCGTTTGAAAGAGGCGCTCTGATATTGGAGTGGCAACTTTATGGTTGTGTCCCAGTACAGAGACTGTTCCCTATGTCAGAATCGCCTCTGAGCACAGAATTAATCATCTGAAAGCAGAATGATCACTTTCCCATATCCTATTGTGAGATCACTTCCCTGATAGCAAAAATTATCATTAATTGTAGAATAATTGCAATACTTGTGTTTAATAGAGAAAGATCTCATGGAAATCAAGGGGTATGGGGAGGCACACAAGATAGTGAAGTTGAGACCACAATCAGAATAGCAGAATAGCCATGATCTTATTAAATGATTCAATGGCCAAATTGCCTCCTTCTGCTGTCAAGGGCCTGTTTCTCTGCTGTAAGAGCGTATGACTCTATGAATTCTCCACCATCATATTGATATACCAGTGCTAATGCTGGAATAACCTCTATGAGTAGAGTTGAGTACAGCAGCTTTTATTTGTCATTTTTACCATATACAACTGATACAGCAAAAATGAGAGCGTTCCTCCAGACCGAGGTTGCTGCATGGACAGCACCCACTACACGATTACACACAGCATAAAGCGCATATGAAGTGCAAAACACACAAGTTACAGTGTAATAGAAGAATGATAAATAATAGACATTTTCCTAGCAGCAATTTGAAGTCATGCGAAGATGGGAAAGCGTCCGATCATATTGTGTTAAGGAGCCTGATGGCTTGGGGGAAGACATTGTTGCACAGTCTGGCTGTGAGAGATGAATGTATCTTGATGGAGATAAATGGAAAATCATGAAATCTTTACTCAACTTCTAAACCTATAGAAGCTTCAACACTCATAGGATGAATCATTCTGGCTATCTTAGATAGCTCTTTATAAAAACAAATTGTGCAGAAGTTTTATGATGCACCTCTAGAGCAAGTGTGGTTTGAAGCCAGGATTCCTGACTCAGAGATCACTACCCACAGGGCCATAAGGGCCATGCAGTTTTCTTCATATTTTATTTTCTGATCAACTTGTTCTGAGCTGTTATCATGTACTTCTGGAAGAGATGGGACTTGAACCCAGATCTACTGATCCAAGGTAGGGACTTTGCCACTGCACCAGAACAGCCCTTCAGTAAATAATTGGCATTTTTTTCTAGATAGGAAATTTAGTTCAATCCCTTTCGAAATTTGAAAATAGCTTAGGAAAATAAATCAATATAACAAGTTACGACACACTATTCCAAAGATATTTACACTGAATAAATTTTACTGAAAAATAACTTTCCAACGGCAGAGATTGGTGTCCAGTAAGGATTATTTTCTGATGAACACATTTGTGGAATCCTTACATTTGTATTCACCTATGTTTTCCAAAAGTTTGGAATTAAGAAAACTTTCATTACTGATAAAATTAAGTTTTATTCAACAATGTATTTTCAACCTTCTTGAGAAATCAAATTGACTGAAAGACAATGATTAATTTATATCAGATATTATTCCAAACTTCATTCTAAATAATGATTAGATAACAAAGCCAAACAATATCAATTCCTTGATATTCCAAAACAAAAGTCACAAAAAACACTAGTTGTTAGTATTCTTCTTTTTCTTTATCCTATACCCAGAGTCGGAGGCTGAGGGGTGAACTTATAGAGGTTTACAAAATTATGAGGGTAATGGGATAGGGTAAATAGGCAAAGTCTTTTCCCTGGGGTCGGGGAGTCCAGAACTAGAGGGCGTAGGTTTAGGGTGAGAGGGGAAAGATATAAAAGAGACCCACGGGGCAACTTTTTCACACAGAGGGTTGTACAAGTATGGAATGAGCTGCCAGTGGAGGCTGGTACAATTGCAACATTTAAGAGGCATTTGGATGGGTGTATGAATAGGAAGGGTTTGGAGGGATATTGGCCGGGTAAAAACAATGACTGCAGATGCTGGAAACCAGAGTCTAGATTAGGGTGGTGCTGGAAAAGCACAGCAGTTCAGGCAGCATCCGAGGAGCAGTAAAATCGACGTTTCGGACAAAAGCCCTTCATCAGGAATAGTGCTGGCAGGTGGGACTAGATTGGGTTGGGATATCTGGTTGGCATGGACTGGTTGGACCGAAGCTACTCTACTCAACTGTTTCTATGCTGTACATCTCTACGACTCTATGACTAAGTGCTATCACACACAACTGAGTGACTTTCCCCACCAAAATCACTGTGACTTTGTTTTCTTTTTTAAACACAAACTGCCAACATTAAAAACACCATGTAGTAGGTAGTTTTCTTTTATTCTTCTTCTCAGCAGGTAGTTTTTAACTCAATAACAGAATTCAATTCAGCTGGAAAGTAAACATTTAACATCACTGCTCTCTTAATCAGAGCATGTCATGAATATCTTTTGCAAATCCTTGGAAAGTTTTCCATTCATTGTGCGGATTGAGTTTGGAAATGCCTTAAAATAAAGTTTGCATTGATGTTGAGGCTTTTGGATAAAGGTAATGATGAAACGAGGAAAAAAAAACCTTCAAGATAGGCAAGCCAACTTAAAGACTTATCATCAACCTGAGCTACAAATCTTCTCAGGAATAGGATAGTTTTCCATTTTGTTAATTGTAACTACGTATTCAGCAATACCGGTTTAACCTTTCAGCTTCATTGGCCAATTTTAGTTCCTGATCATTCTATCCTCTTACTGTTACCAGAATGTACAGGTATGTGTCACAATTTTCAAGTGAACCAGTTTGATTTTCATTCAACGTTGTGCTCATTTCATTGCTTTCTCCTCCTGTTATTGTATTTCGTTTTCCCCTTCATTTAGTTGGAATCTTCTGTTTCATCTCACATTGATCTATACACTGTTTAGTTTGCAAGGTAGCCATTTTTAACAACTTTTACTGCTAGGACAAATACATTTTTACATATTTTTACTCAAGTTATTGTTTCACTTTTTTTAGTTTGGCAAATCCAGCGTTCCAATGGAACTCATTGCTCATTATAAATTAACAATACATTTGTAACATATCATTGTATTATTGCACAGGTGCATCACAGTTAGTCTAAGTGGCATCATTATATTCGATCTAAATGGAGAATTGTTATGGAAATATTCATTATTAATGAGATTTTATGCAGTTAATATTAAAATTAAAAGTATTCATTTTAATTCAGTTGATAAAAATAACATCGATGATCAAAAATAGCATCTGCATCAAGCTAAATACAATCAATACAATCTGACTGGGATTCTGTAAGTCCGAAAATAAACAGAAATTGTTGGAAAAGCTCAGCAGGCTCAACAGGCCTGCTGAGAAATCAGGGTTAACGTTTCGGGACCAGTGACCTTACCTCAGAACTGATGGTAGCTAGGAAAATATTGGTTTTTATGTAGAAGATAGGGTGGGGGGGGCAAGGTTAAGGAATAAATAATACATGAGGATAGAATCCAAAGAGAGAGAAATACAGTAGGACAGACAGAGGAGTGGATAAGAGTCAGGCTAGGAGGATGAATAGTCAATAATGAGGACTGTTCGTGGCTAACAATGGATTGTGTGTAATAGTAGACCACGTGATAACAAGGCCTGGGCGTGAGGTTTGGGGAAAGAACGTGGGAGAAACTCAAGCCCAAAAGTTGATGAATACAATATTGAGTCCAGAAGCTGTAGATTTCCAAAGCGGAAAATGTGATGCTGTTCTTCCATCTTGTGCTGCTGGGCTTCGCTGTAGCACTGCAGCAAGCCTGAGACAGAGATGTTGGCCACATTTTATGGTAAATGCTCTGTGCTCACAAACCCAATACAACATTGCAGTCTGTTAGAATTAACCTCTCACGTATTGACATTTATTCTTATACCTTTTGATTAAGTGATATCAACAAAATCAAACAGATTTTAATCCTTAATTTGAAAGGTATGTGATTGTTGATTCCTGATTCGAATATAAATAGTTCCACTGAATCCGATTAGGGTAGTTTGAACTCTTGCTTGGAAGCCATGCTTAACATACAACACAAACTGCTTAAATCATTCAAACAAAGTAAAGAACAGTTTAGGAATGTAATTATTTTGCAACTAGTGCACTGTCTAGTCACCAAGAATACAAGTGCTACAAAAATGTGTAACTGAATGTGAAATGCTATACTTGCTGTGAGATAATTGGACGAATGGTTCTTTACTTTTCAATTCAGCTTCTACCCCAGTTCTTTACAAGTTTCTCCAGTTTCTTAATCAATTGTTACACAACTGATCTGCACAATTTTGCTTGAGTGTTTTAGAAACAAATAGTTCTATTTATAAAACAAAGGGGGTTTGTAACAGAGAAGCATACTATAGAGGGCAGGAACAAATTACATCCACAAGTAAAAATTTGCTTCACAGTGAAACATAACAATTATGCACCTATAAATATAATCTACACAACAGAAAGTCTAACATACATCCATAAGGTAGATTTTTTTAATTAGATACAGAATACATACAGAAGAAATTACTTCTCTTTAAAAGAAGAACTAACTTACTTCTAAAGCACCCAGTCAAAAGTGTGGTGATCAGCACTGTAACAATTAATTAAGAAACTGAAGAAATTTGGAAACAATGAGGGTGGAGAGCTGAATTGCAAGGTAGAAAGCAAATTGTCCAATTATCTGACAACAATTACCACATTTCACATTCAGTTACACAGCCTTACATCACCTGAATTCTTGGCGACTGAACAAACCACCAGCCAGTAAACAAGTGAACAAAACCGTTTGGCTCAAATTGGTCAAATATCAAATGCCTAAAAGCTGTATTTGCATTCAATTGTCAAATAAGAAAAGTTATCAATTGACATGAAGTAATTATAACAGATTTAATCAATCAAGCCTCACTATAATTTTCAAAGTTACCATTCCCAAACCAGTGTCTGCCTAAAAATAAATCAATCAAGTTCATCACAAGATTTTATTCCAATATTATGTTTTTGGAAACCTTGTCTATCAGAGTTATTGGAAAAGGCCAAAGGACTCTGGAGATTTATTGCCTCATTTGTAAACAAAGGATTGTTCACCTCTATTGACAAAGCCCTAGCCAGAGAAACAATAGCCAACCTGCTGAACAGACATAACAGACAACAGGACGTTGAACCCATCAACAAAGACGGCATACTTAAACTACTGGACTTGTGCCTCACAACACACTTCACATTCAACAACCAGATATACGAACAAATCAACGGAACACCCATGGGCTCACCGATCTCGGGACTCATAGCAGAAGCAGTAATGCAAAGGTTAGAACAAACAGTCTTACCACAAATTCAACCCAAACTCTGGGTCAGATACGTTGATGACACCTTTGTAATCATTAAAAACAAGGAAATAGAGAAAACACACCGGATCATCAACCCCACACTCACAGGAATCCGATTCACGAGAAGAAAAGGACAACCAACTCCCATTCCAGACGTGATGGTACAGAGAACACCAAACGGAGAATTAACCACTAAGGTACACAGGAAAGCCACACACACAGACCAAGTCCTAAACCATGAAAGTAACCACCCCAACACACACAAACGAAGCTGCATCAGGACACAATTCAAAAGGGCCACAACTTGCTGATCTTTGAGGGGCCCTATTCTCTCCCTAGTTACCCTTTTGTCCTTAATGGATCTGTAAAAACCCTTTGGATTCTCCTTAATTCTTCAAAGTTTGTGAGAAGATTTGTAGCTCGGGTGTTCTTTGCTGTGGTTCTGTTCGCCGAGCTGGATGTTTTTGTTGCAAACGTTTCGTCCCCTGTCTAGGTGATATCCTCAGTGCTTGGGAGCCTCCTGTGTAGGGCTTCTGTGGTGTTTCCTCCGGCATTTATAGAGTGCCATCCACAATCTCCATCAACAAACACATCGACCTGGACCCAATATACCGGCCACTACAGCGGACAGCTGAAACTGACAACCGGAAGCGGCAGGGACAGGCCACTATAAATGCCGGAGGAAACACCACAGAAGCGCTTCACAAGAGGCTCCCAAGCACTGAGGATGTCACCTAGACAGGGGACGAAACGTTTGCAACAAAACTTCCAGCTTGGCGAGCAGAACCACAGCAAACAAAGGATAAATTAAGCATAAGATTCAACAATCTACTTGTAAATAATAACTTTAGTAAGCCTAGAAGATTGAAAGCCTCCTTCAGCAAAAAGCAGGTAAGGATTCAAAAGTTTTCATCAGCTACAAAATCAATTTGAATGAATTAATTGTTTTTTTACTGAATCATACCAAATGATTTAGTTCTTGTTTGCAGGAGGGCAGGAGAGAAAGATTCATTTCTAACTGAGAAGAGCTGAAGAAAGAAGCCTTTGATCATCTCTTGTTCAGGAAGCCTTTTTAAATAAACCTTTTGAATGGACTTTGTGGTAAGCAATAAATGTCAGGAATTCTATCACTTTGTTTTCCTCATTTTCTACTAAATTCAGAATATTTGAACAAATATTAATAAATTACACAATGGTGTTGAAAACAAAGTATGATGGATCATAATAGGCTAGAAAAAACTGTTATTGGTATTAGCTGATAAAAACAAATATGACTTGATTTGGTTTGTTATTTTAACTCAAATATTAGCATTTTCTAGTTTAAAATATGACATAATAACAGAGTAATGCCACATAGATATATTAAACATTTATCCACCAGTAGTAAGTTATACCATTCTTAGACTTGTGACAAATTATCATTTTATTGGAAAAGCTGTAATAATTGATTAACTTTGAATTTCATTCTAACTGTAAAAAAATGCCATCCCATTTGGAAATGGATGCTCAAACAGGGTTTCCATATTGTTACAATCAGTCAATTGAGGGGAACCAGGCAAACAAAAGAACATCCAAACATTTTCTTCAGACTCACACCAGCGATTTTCTGACAATAATCGTGCAACCTTTCCTATTGATGATTCCAGAGGAGTGAAGAATTCAGATATCATGCTCTTGTTCAAAAATAATTGCAAAAATAAACTGCTGTAGCAGTCAGTTTAACTTCAGTAGAGGGGAAGCATCTAACTGCTATTTGGGTGAGAATTAATCATCACATGGGAAAACATGAGTTGATTCAGAAATAGAAAAAAAGAGAGGAAAATCATATCTGACTGACTTGCTGGAGTGTTTTGAAGAGGTAACAGAGATGATTGATGAAGGCAAGGCTGTTGATGTGATGTAGATGGAATTCCAAAAAACAGTGCTACACAACAGACTTGTGACAGACATTGTGGGTCATGAATTGTATGGATACAAAAATGAGTGAGGTTGGGAAACAGAGATTCATGGTTAATGGGAACTTTTGGGATGCAAGAATGTTTGTAGTGGTGTTACCCAGGGGCTGGCATAGAGATCCTTGCATCTCCAAATGTATGTCATTGATTTAGATCTTGGAGTGCAAAGAACAATTTCAAATTTTGCAAATGACACAGAACTTGTGCAAATTGTAACCTGTGAAGAGGACAGCATGGAGCTTCAAGAGAACATTAACACATTGACAGCTAGTTTGTAGATGGAATTCAATGCAGAGAAGTGTGAGGTGATACACTTTGTTCCAAAGAACACAAAGAGACATTATAAAATACAGGGTACGGTTATAAAGAGTTTACAGGAGCAGAGAGACCTGGGTGTATATGTACATAAGTAATTAAAGTTGGCTGGATATGAAGAGAGAGCTGTTAATAAAACATAATGTAATCTAGATTCCATTAGTAGAGGCAGAGAACATAAAAATGGGGAAATTATGATGAATTTATGTAGGACATTGGTTGCAGTGAGATTTGATAGAAATTTTCAAAATCATGAAGGGTCTGAACAGAGCTGATAGGGAGAAACCTTTCCTGCTCATAAAATAACAGAAAACCATGGCTTTTAAATTATTTTGCAAAAGAAAACAATCCAAAGTGATGCAAAAAAATTTGCACATGAGTAGTAAGGGTCTGGGATACACTGCCTGGAAGTTTGATGGAGGCAGAGTCAACTGAAATAATCAAGGGGGCATTTGATCCTTGTTTAAGTCGAGACTGTGCATGTTTATGGGGAGAAAGCAGGAGATTTACTCTAAATTAAAATCTCAGAGAGCTGGTGTAGGCATGATGGGCTGCATGACTTCTTTCTGCATCGTTATGGTTCTGTGGAATTATTTGCCTCACTTTAAGAGACACGGTTAAGGCCAAAGTTGTCTTCCTTTATCTATGGAAATACAGTTGGCCATCAAGAAGTGGGATAGAGTCACAAGCCCAATTGTAGTCAAGTAACTGTGTTCCGTTGACCCCGGATCCTACTCAGAAAATACCTTCGTGAGGAAACTTGATCTAAATTTTAAAATCTGCAAAAAAAGTTTTAAATCTCCAAACAATTCATTTAAGTGAAAAAAAATTATATCAATAGATCTAATTGCCAAATGTTTGAATTGGCAATTTTGTTCACATGAAAGACTGTTAAGGATTTTGTAGCTATTGCTTTAACCTTTTTTTTTTAAAAAGGCTGGTCATGCCATTCTTATGGAAGAGCGTTAGTGAATAGTTTTTTGGCATTTATGATAGAACATCAAGTGCAATTATATGGATAATACTGAAATACATCTTCAAAACAGTTGCAGATAACACCTGTGAAAATACTACTCCCGCTTCTGTTCTCTGGAAATTCAGAAGAAATTGACTGAACACCTTTTTAAGAAGGTAGTTCCACAAGAAAACTGAAAACCAAAGAATGAACATTGTAATACCATTCTTTAACACTTTCAACAAGGTGATTGACAGAGTTTTTCTTAGGGGATTCCATTATAAAACAACTGTCACTAGTTATACCAAACAACTTTCCGACAAGATGCTGAACAACTACTTTAGTTATTGTCAGCTGTGGCTTCATAATGTCTTTGAGCTTTTGAGTCAGTAGGGTGTGAATACAAGAATAGAGACTAACACAATCTGTTTGATTCAGAGATATTAAAGTAAGACTTGGTTTGCAGTCTCAAATGGACATAAAACATCCTGTGACACTTTTGAAAGATTAAAAGAGTTCTCCTGATGCCCAAGCCAATATTTATCCATCAATCAACATGACCAAAAACAGATTACTTTGACATTATCACATTGGAGATTGTTGTACACAATTAGATGATACATTTTCTATATTATTCATTGCATAGATTGGAAAATGACTCTATTTGTAAAGCACTTCATTAGTTGTAAATAGTTGGGAGCAACTTGAGTGGTTAAAGGTGCAAAATTCAAAGACTGAATCTAATATGTTTCAGCTTTGTGGGTTTTTTTGGGAGGAATTCTGCTGCAAAACCTTAAAAGATTTCTCATCGTCTCTTACCAAGTTCACTGCATAAGCTACCAGCCTTTGCTCCTATGCACCTGTCACATCCAGTTCTCGCCCCATTTCATGATTCACCATTCCCAGAACAACTCACTGGATATTCAACAAAACACCAGCATCCCTTATGTCTGTGTTATCTGTAAAAAGTTAAAAAAACACACAACACCAGGTTATAGTCCAGCAGGTTTAATTAGAGGCACTAGCTTTCGGAGCACTGCTCCCCTAGAACCACCTGATGAAGGAACAGTACTCCGAAAAAATTAAACCTATTGGACTACAACCTGCTGTTCAGTGATTTTTAACTTTGTACACCCCATTCCAACACCAGCATCTCCAAATCATTATCTGCAAAAGGCTGTTGTACAGCCAGACAAATGTTAGCAATCTGCTCTTGCCTCTAACCTGTGGCATAATAGCACAGCAGTTACAAACCTGTTCAGCTCGTGGCACTAAGTTGATATGGCTGACACTCACTCACACATACAAACCCACTCACTCATCTTCATTGTCATTTAACAAGCATACCATCCAGCTTCCCTGTCCTTACCTACATCCCATCTAAATAACTTCTTAAAGTCACCACTACTATCTTCCCAGTACCTATTGCAGACCTGCATCTTATCATTGCCCAATGGGGAGGGGAATCACTTTACAGACAAGCAAATCCAAACCTGAGATTTTATTGATAGCCAACAAAAGGGAACACAAAATAAACAAATAGAAATTGCAACTCTCACCTAAAACTCCAAAATTACCATTCAACAACTGCCTTCTACTTGAAAACATAGTGTCTTCTAGACTTGCTAGAACCAGTTGCACAGGTACTGACATCCTTAGTAGCTAATTGGAGCTATCTGGTTAAACACAATGCTTTCCCCAGGGGCTGCTCCATTTGTTGGAATCCTTTTAATACAGGCCCAACTTACAACTAGCCTCCAGGCCTGGCCTTACAAACAAGCCTGTTTGTTTGGGTCTGTTTTATTTTTGTTTTAAAACCAGCTGTCCCAAAATCCAGCAGCCATTTCCAGCTTATAATTCAAAATTGGTAAAAGAATAAAAATAATATAAACTCAGTTAATGTTTTAACGCAAGCAAGAAATGTGCCTCTACACTTGGCAATGAGATGATCCTGATGTTGAGTTAGGTCTTGTTGGATTTCTCATCTAATTCTGCTGGAATTCTCTCCATCGACCTGGTCAATCTGAACTCCCAAACCAGTCTTTCTGAGTCTTTGATTTCTGCGTTTTGTGCTTAGGTGCAGATTAGTGCATGGCTTTGCTTGGGGCCTATATACAGGGATCCTTGTTGAAATGAAGACTCCATTACTGAGATCTCGACAAATATCTTCAGTCAAGCAGGCGACGTGACTTCCTTTATTCTTGAGCAGTATGTAAGCATTCTATAGTATTTCCATTTTACTAAATGGGGAAAAAGTAGTTGCACCTGGGTCCCAAATGTCTTGTTGTCAAGGGCCATAAAATAAATTGATTCCACTCATAGAGAGATCCAGCGGCAACCAAACCAGTCTTGACAAAACAGTAAACATTTGATTATCTCGTGCCTATGGGACCAGGAGGGCGTCAGCTGATCAAATATTCCAACATAATCAATGCAAAAAAACAACACATAAACGTAATGCAGAGATGGTGTACACATCATTGTTAAACTTTATTTACAGTATAAATCACTCAAATAATAATACAACTTTGCCTTAAATAAAACCTATTGGCAGAGAGCCTTTTCACTCACAACCCCAACTTACCTACTCAGACATCACGGAGATCCTATTGATACAGTAAACTGCCAATATTTCAGTTATGTAATTTTGCCGGATTTTCAAGAGTTCTGGTACATAAGGTGCTGGTTAAAGTAAAGTTGTACTTGAATGGCAAATAAATCTTATTTTGTTCAACAATAAATAATAACAATTTATTTTAAACTTGTTCATATCTTGATAATACTGCAAACTTCATTAATAATGATGTTAGACCTACTGGCAATTGATGGGTTATAATTGGTTGGGTTATAAGTGGTTGGATTTGAAACAGAATTTGAATAGATGTTACTTGACTTAGAGAGTTTTAAGAGATATTACTAAATCAATGACATGTCAGGATTCATTGCCTGTGAAATTCAATAAAGCCCAAAAACTGGCCTGGGAATTGTAATGCACAATTAACCCAGGCCTGTGGATAACAATACAGGCAATAGGCAAACTTTGTGATCTTTGCTTGTCACAGTGATTGCAGTGTATAGCCAGAACGAAGCACATTGAGTTGCAGTACAATTAAATATGGAATGCAGATCCATGAAAGTCTAGAACCACTTTAAAAAAATGGCCTGCACTGTACTTAAACCCAACCTGCACATCTGAAGGAGGGTGCAACCTGGTCACTGTAGAAGAGTACCCAAGTCGAAGAACACTGAAAAATAATACCCATGGCAAAGAATATGCTACTACTTTCCATAATTCAAAACGAGACGTGGTAGAGGAGGTAAGGAGGAGTAGAGACATTCTGTATCCATTTAGAACTAGGAGCCTTCAACATATTTATTTTGATGGCAGTGGACTAGTCAGCGTTGTCAATACTGACAGTGTAATGATTGTGATCTTGATGCAATGTTGTCGAATAGTCAATGACCTAACGCAAGTGAACAAGGTAATTGAATGTATTCCCAAATGCTAGATCCATACAAATGAGTCACTAGGCTCTCACTGTGCCATTCTCTATCACCACCCCCATCTCTCATTTCACTTACCAACAGTCTCGATTAACCATGACTCACCCTCACACAGTTCGTATTGCGGAAAGACTCACACCCATGTTATATGTTTTGTGCATGCTACCAGTTATTTATCCAGCACGGTCTGATCAACCAAAGACATTGCACTATGGTCGCTGATATAATTGTCTCTCTTTTAATACAAGGTGTCACATAATTGTAGGCAGTGTGCACCCAATCAGGAGAAGACAGGAAATAGATGTGTATTTTCATCCTGATGGAAGAAACAGTGCTCACCATCACTGAAGTGACCAGAACTGAGACGACTGTTAACACTAGTGTTGAAAACATTTGTAGCATCCATTTGCACTGCATCGTCTTCTGATTTATATGCGCCAGATGGTCCAAACATTTTTGCTCTCTCCCCTCTACTCAACTCAAGCCTACTGTTTTACTTTTCTCCTTCTAGATATCCAAAAAAGTGAAAGCTAGCTAGGCAGCAGCAGAGATGAAGGAAGTACCAAAGGAAGAAGGGACACCCACATGAATCAGTCTGGATCCTGTTACCGCATGTACCTCAGAGGCAGGATCTGAGAGGGTGAGAGGGTATGAGTGATCTACAGCCAGAAAAGTTGGAAAGGGTAAAACGGGTGCCAGTTTACCAGAGGGCAAGGATATGAGTTCAGCTCCGGGAGATGAAGAAAAGGACTTCAATTAGGTAACATACAGAGAAAGGTTGATGGAAAGCACATAAAAAGCTTAATATTGGCCAGAATTCTAAAAAAAACATCTGCATTCACTGTCAAGGAGGAAGGAAGAACCTGACACCGATGTTTGCACATAGTTTTATGCTGAATCTGGAGCCCTATTCTTTTCAGTCTGGAAATGGTGGCTCAGTAATTAACGCATAACTCTAGTACGAATGATAATGCAGAGTCTGATGATCGGTTTCTCTCTTTACATTGCAGCTAATACAGCCATCGCCCAATAAGTGAATGCTGAAGTGACAGCTCAGCCTGAGGTGGCACAATGGTTAGCACTCCTGCCTCACAGCACCAGGGACCTAGTTCACTTCCACCCTCAGGAAATGTCTGTGTGGAGTTTGCACACTCTTCCCTGTGTCTGTGTGGGTTCCCTGTGGGCACAGTCCAAAGAAGTACAGGGTGGATTGGCCATGCTAAATTGTAGTCTCGACTAGAGTGGTGCTGGAAAAATACAGCAGGTCATGCAGCATCCGAGGAGCAGGAAAATCGACGTTTCAGGCATTTCGACGTTTCGATGATTTTCCTGCTCCTCGGATGCTGCCTGACCTGCTGTGCTTTTCCAGCACCACTCTAGTCTAGACTCTGGTTTCCAGCATCTGCAGCCCTTGTTTTTACCATGCTAAATTGTACCATATTATCCAGGGATGTGTAGGTTAGCCGTGGGAAATGCAGGGTTACAAGGGTCACTGTTTTGTCTCAGTATTTATCCTGCCATCCTGCCAGTCGGTTAACCCAGCAGATGGCTACTGCTCGTGCCAACATGGTACAGTCCCAAGACAAAGCCACTCAAAGTCATCCTGCAAGGGCATCTACAATTCTCCCATTGAAAGTTCGTAGCGCTCCACTAGCCATCTTGTAGACACTGGATAGATAGCAATGTATGCACACGAAACCAGGTAAAGGCATATGGAATTCAGTTACCAAGGAATACACAAAGGTGATTTCTCAGCTTCTGGTTCAGACATTGGATGAGTTGATTGATGAAGTTGTTCAGGATATTTAGTGGGATCTTTCAATTCAGGGTTGAGGCCAAGAGGATGGTGTGTATTTCATTGACAAAGACAAGGTAAGGTGTGAGACAGTTGTTAAATCGGGATTCTGTTCTTTCCTTTTTGCAAATGGATGAGCTGACCATGGAAAGCCAAGGGAATGTGTCGCTAGTCACATTTGATTAGTCAGGCACTTTTTGCCTTCTCCAGACTATACTCAATAACTGGAATGCTTGCATGGACATGCTTCAACATCTCTCTTCTCAGATGTTTCGGGGTAATAAAGATGATTCCCTTGTTCCACTTAGTATGCAAAATGGCTACTTTCTTTTCAGGTTATGATACAGAAGTGACTTGAGTATGGCAAGCCACAATGTACATCCAAACCTTCTTGTTGTGCAATGGAAAGGGAGAAGATATAAGAGGGAAATCAGGATGTGTGAGAATTGTTACTGAGTGGAGGTGAATGAGGAAATAACTATCAGAAATATCATACACAGAGGCTAGCAGGATCAAAAAATGTTTTGTGAGCCTGCTCCAAAGGAAGACCTGAACATATGCTTAAAATGGAAAGAGAGGTGGTATAAGCTTGGAGAAAATGAGGACTGCAGATGCTGGAGATCAGAGTCGAGAGTGTGGTGCTGGAAAAGACAGCATCCGAGGAGCAGGAGAATCTATGTTTTGGGCATAAGCCTGCCCATCGATTCTCCTGTCTCCTCCTGCACAATTGTTTGCGAAATTCCTTCTAGAAAGAGCTGTGCTCTCAGGATGATGAGGTTGTGAAGGATGCATATGTCTAATGACTACTTCAGCACACTTTCAAGACTTTGGAAGCTCTGCTAAAGGAACTGAATGCAGCGTGGCTCCTGTTAACTGTACCGGTTCGATTCCAGCCTTGGGCGACTGTCTGTGTGGAGTTTGCGTGGGTTTCCTCCGGGTGCTCTGGTTTCCTCCCACAATCCAAAAATGTGCAGGTCAGGTGAATTGGCCGTGCTAAATTGAACATAGTGCTAGGTGCATTCGTCAGAGGGAAATGGGTCTGGGTGGGTTATCCTTCGGAGGGTCAGTGTGAACTTGTTGGGCCGAAGGGAATCTAATATAATTATAACGTTTTATGCAACTTGCTTTAAGGTATCAGGTCTGCCTGCAATATGTGACAGATACAGTGAAAGGAAGGTTTCAGTCAAGGTGGTGGAATTATTCCCTGAAGAGCTTGGATGGGTATGGGCCTTTCCTGAAATTTCTCCTCCTCTCAGAGGGTGCCATGGTGTCTCAGTGGTTAGTACTGCTGCCTCACAGTGCCAGGTTTGATTCCAGTCTAGGGTAGAGTTTGCACATCCCCCGCTGGGTCTATTTGGGTTTTCTCCAGGTTTTCTGGTTTACTCCCATGATCCAAAGATGTGCAGGTTAGGTGAACTGGCCATGTTAAATTGGTCATAGTGTCCAGGGATGTGTTAGTTAGGTGGATTAGCCATGGGAGAGGCAACGTTTTAGAGTAGAGGCTGCGTCTGAGAAGGGATGCTCTTGAGAAGGTCGGTGTGGACCTAATGGGCTGAATGGCCTACTTCCATACTGTAGCGATTCAATGTTTCTCCTCCTTTTTCAAGAAGCTTGTTCTTCTTTGCTCATTCTTCCTGTCATGCTACAGGTGGAATGTTTAGCACAGTGCATATTACCAGGAGCATGTGGTCTGAGCAGGACCATTGTAGTGAGCATCAAAACCTTCACTATCTGACATACAACTCTCCACAAACATCACCAACATAACAGTGAAAATGATCAAACATTTACTCGTGAAAAGATAGCCAAGAGAAATCAATCAGCAACTAACCTGTAAATGGTTGGTGATTCCTTTTTGGTCATAGAGAGGAGAACAAGGGCTCTCATGCACAGTGGTAATGTCCCTTTCTCTGAGTCAGAATGTTGAGGTGTCGATGTTGGACTGGAGTGGACAAGGTCAGAAGTCATATGTCACCAGGTTATAGTCCAACAGGTTCATTTGGGGCGCTGCTCCTTCATCAGGTGAAGTGAGTCAGAAAGCCAGGATTCAAGTCCTATCTGCTCCAGACACGTTTCATAACATCTCTGAAGTGATTGATTAAAAAAAACCTAGATCACAGAGAAGTGGGAACCCTTCTTGCTGCTATTCAGCTCTGTGACATGAAAACTGGGTTTTAGCTGGAGATTTGAGGTCCAAACTGGTACCATGTGAATTAAGTCATTATTACATGCAATTGGATTTGTTACTTTCTAAGATTGCAAGTAGCTTTGAAGGCAGTTTACTAATAGCCAAAAAGGTAACACAAAACCTGTCCTTACACACTTGGCAGAACCTCTTAGGCAAAACAAATAGTGCCCACCATCCCCATACACTGTTGCAATACAATGAGTTATTATAACTGCAAAACAATAACTCTTTAATTGACATTTCCATACATATGCTGATTGATGTCACATCTGTTGACTGTGTGTGCTTCCAAAACACCAACCTGTTCAAAATTATGTGGCCTGGACTAGAACTGCGCATGCATGTGCTGCTGTAACTACACACATAGCACCAAAAATACAGACACTATGCAAGCAAACCTTTCAGCCATGGACTTTCTAACAAGAAGAGTTGAGAGCAAAGAATGAGTGACATTTCATTTTTTTTTACAGGTGTTATATTTAGGTCCTCTGCCACTTCCACGTGTTTCTTGTTCACAGATAATTAGTAGAACATATTTTATCATTCAGTTTGCGATATAGTTGAAAGCCTTTTGCCTAAGGCTCAGAACACTTTCAGAAATTATACACCGTTCTCAGTGCTTTTGTTTGCTTCACTGTGTAATTAGGTGACTGTCTTTCAACATACATTAAGGCTGGCATCACTGCAATATTTTGGTACCAAGGTGAGCTAGCAGAAAAATGTGCTTTTGTATTGGCTAGTAAAGAACTGGGGACTCAATATACCATCAATTACACTGAGCTGACAGGAGTTGCACTATCACTGACATGAATGGCTCATTCATTCCACCAGAGAACAAGGTTAAACATTGCAAACAAAGGAGCTCAACAGCATTGGATAAGGCATGGGAAAGCAAAGGAGAGAAGACAATGAAACAAAAACTACTTTCAACAATACTTTCACTTCAATCTAGATTAAATCCAGGGCTACTTTGAGACATTTTTTTTGCCAGTAACGGTCTAATTTTAAGAAAACTGATCTGGAACTAATAAAGCAGGAACCTTTGTTCTGGCAGAAAGAATTAGATAAATATACCAATAGCGCCATCTGCTGTAAATCTAAGGAACAGCTTGAAAATATCCTGATGTCTCAAGTTTAACATATATCCATTTCATGACGTGACTTGATTTCCAAATCTGTTCTATATCCAATTTGTTCATTTGAAGTTCTATCTATTTCAAATAACCACAAAACTCTGGGTACAGCTTGACATGACTGGTGGTTGAATATGATTTTTAAAATATATTCACAGGATGTATGTTGCTGGTAAGATAAGTATTTGTTACCCATTATTTTCCTAGAGAATGTGTTTGTGAGCTGTCTGTTGAATTATTGCAGTCCAGTTGGTGCCAACAGGCCGAATAACGTCATTGTGAAGGAATTCCAGGATTTTGAATTAGTGATGCTAAAAGAACAGGGATATATTTTGGAGTCGGGATGGTGCACCTGATGTGGCCCAGTCTAGAACTATGCATGAATGTCCTGGATAGCATTTTGGTTTTTCAACTACACCCATAGGTGTACCAAGGACCAAAAATACAGGGGCTACACAAAAATACAGGTGCTGTACAAAAATACGGGTGTTACACAAGCAAATTTTTCAGTGAATGGCTTAGAGGTGAACTTGCAGGTTTTCCATATATCTGTTGTCCTTGTACTTTTAAATGGTAGAGTTTCCGAGTTTGGAAGGAGCTACCTAAGGCGCCTTAGTGAGTTAGCCCATAAGACCATAAGACATAGGAGCAGATATTAGACCTTTCTGCCCATCGAGTCTGCTCCGTTTTTCAATCAAGGCTGGTACGTTTCTCTACCTCATTCTCTCAGTTTCTCCCCATAACCCTTGATCCCCTTGATACGCAAAATCTATCTCAGTCCAAGTCTATCCTACCAATGGAAACATCTTCTCAACACCCACTCTAAACAGACCATGCGCTATTCTGTATGTTTCAATTAGATCCCGCCATATTCTTCTCAACTCTATTGAATATAAACCCAGAGTCCTCAAACATTCCTCATATGTTAAGCTTTTCATCCCTGGGACCATTCTTGTGAACCTCTTCTGAACATGCTCCAAGGCCAGTGCATTCCTCCTGAGATATGAGACCAAAAACTGTGCACAATACTCCAAATGTGGCCTGTCCAGAGCCTTACAGAGCCACAGAAGTACATCCCTGCATATTCAAGTCCTCTCAAAATAAATGCCTTTGCCTTCCTAACTACTGACTCAACCTGCATGTTCACCTTGCAAGAATCTTGGACTAGAGCTCTCAAGTCTCTTTGCACTTCAGACTTCTGAATTTTCTCCCCATTTAGAAAATAGTCCATGCCTTTATTCTTCCTTCCAAAGTGCATGACCTCACACTTTCCCATGGTGCACTTCATCTGCCACTTCTTTGTCCACTCCCCTGACCTGTCCAAATCCTTCTGCAGCCTCCCCACCTCTTCAATGCTACCTGTCCCTCTAACTATCTTTGTATCATCTGCAAATGTAGCCAGAATGCCCTCAGTTCCTTCATCAGGATCATTAATGTATAGTGAAAAGTTGTGGTCCCAACACTGACCCTTGTGAAACACCACTTGTCACCGGCTGCCATCCTGAGAAAGAACCTTTTATCCCCACTTCTGCCAGAAAGCTAAGCTTCTTTCATTTTAGCAGCTTGCCTCTAAAACTGTGGGCCTTTGTGTTACTCAGTAGCGTAATGTGCGGCACATTGTCAAAGGCCTTCTTGAAGTCCAGGTAGATAACATCAATTGGCTCTCCTTGGTGTAACCTGCTCCTTACTTCCTCAAACAATTTGAGCTAATTTGTCAGGCATGAAACCATGCTGCCTTTGCCCTATTTTACCATAAAATTCCAAGTATTCAGAAATCTCATCCTTCACAATGGATTCCAGGATCTTACCCACAACTGAGGTTAGGCTAATCGGTCTGTAATTTTCTGTCTTTTGCCTTACTCCCTTCTTAAGCAGGGGGGTCACGTTAATGATTTTCCAGTCCTCTGGGACCCTCTCGACTCTAGTGATTACTGAAAGATCACCACAAACGCCTCAACTATCACTTCAGCTATCTCCTTTAGAACTCTAGGGTATAGTCCATCTAGTCCAGGTGATTTATCCACCTTTAGGCCTTTCAATTTTTCTAGCACCTTCTCCTTGGTTATGGCCACTACACTCAGCTCTGCCCCTCACTCTTGAGTTTTTGGGATATTACTCATGTCTTCTACCATGAAGACTGACACAAAGTAGTCAATTCCTCAGCCATTTCCTCATTCTCCAATAATATCTCTCCAGCATCACTTTCCAGTAGTCCAATGTTCACTTTCACCTCTCTTTTGCCCTTTATATATCTAAAGAAACTCTTACAGTCTTCCTTTATATTGCTGGCTAGCTTACCCTCATATTTAATCTTCTCCCTCCCTATTTCTTTATTTATTGCCCTCTGTTGGTTTTTGTCAGGTACCCAATCTTCTGGTTTCCCACTGCCCTTTGTCAATTTGCATGTTTCTCTTCTGTTTTTATGCCATCTCTGACTTCCCCAGTCAGCCATGGTTGCCTCATCCTCCCTCTACCATTGCTCCCAGAAGCTCCTGCCTTTGCTGTTCCACCATCTTTCCTGCTCAGCTCCTCTCCCAGTCAATTCTACCCAGCTCCCTCCTCACGACACTGTAGTTGCCTTTATTCAGCTGTAATACTGTTACCTCTGATTCTATCTTCTCTTTCTCTCAAATTGCAGAGTAAATTCAATCATATTATGATCACTGCCTCCTAAGGGTTCCTTCACCTAAAGCTTCCTTATCGAGTCTGCCTCCTCGCACAACACAAAACCCAGTCCTGCCTGTTCCCTGGTGGGCTCCACCACAAGCTGCTCCAAAATTCCATCCCATAGACATTCCACAAATTCCTTTCCTTGTGAACCCTTACCAACCTGATTTTGCCACTCCACTTGCATATTGGACTCCCCCATGATCATTGTACCTTTGCCTTTCCCACACATCTTTTCTATCTCCTGTTTGCACTGCTTCTTGTAGATGGCACATATAACTATAACTGTTCATCAATGGTAGAAGGAACGAACTTGAATGTGGTATCAATCAAGTGAGCCACTTCGTCCTGGATGGTGTTCAGCTTCCATCATACTCCTGACATATGCTTCTTAGATGATGGGGAAGTTTTGGAGATGAGTTGATTTGCCAGCTTCTGACCTCCCCTTGTAGCCACAGCATTTGCAAGTTCAATGTAGTTTCTTTCAATACTCTTGCCCAGGATTTTGATTATAGGGTAATTGATGATGGTGATGCCATTTAGTGTCATGGGGCAATTGTTCATTCCAAACATGAACGCTATTCAGGTCTTGCTGCCTTTGCATACACAGAGATTTTTTCACTATCTGGGGCATGAGAAATGCTGCTGAACATTGTGTAAACATCAGTGTACATCCCCATGTCTGGCTTAATACATTCATAGAGCTAGAGAGTCAGACAGCATGGAAACAGACCCTTCAATCCAGCTCGCCCATGCTGACCAGATTTCCTAAACGTTCCTCTCTCATCTTAAATATATGCCCTCTAGTTTTGGACAGTCCTATCCTGAGAAAAAGACCTTGGCTATTCACCTTATCCATGCCTCTCATGATTCTATAAGCCTCAATAAGATCACCTCTCATCTTCCTCCACTCCAGGGAAAATGTGCCAAGCTTTCCAGCTTTATTTTGTAACTCAAACCCTCCAGTCTCACAAACAGTCTGCACCTTTCCAGTTTAATAATATCCTTCCTCTAGCAGGACAACCAGAACTGTACTTTGAACTCCAAATGTGGCCTTACCAGTGTCTTGTACAGATGTCCCAACTCCTGTACTCAATGTTTTGACCAATTAAGGCAATTGTGTCAAATGCCTTCTTCACCAACCTGTCTAGGAAGTGACAACACTCCACAGGGCCTTAATATTAACTGTGTAAGTCCTACACTGGATTATCTTACCAAAATGCAATACCTCACATTAAACTCCATCCACCACTGCTCAGTCTATCGACACAGCCAACAAGATTCCATTATACTCTTGACTTTCTTCACTGTCCACTATACCAACTAGTTTGGTGTCTTCCACAAGCGTACTAACCTTGCCTCCTATATTCTCATCCAAGTCATTCATTTAAATGATAAACACTGTGGACCCAGCACCAATTGTTGTGGCACAGACACCAAAACACCCATCCGCGACCACACTACGTCTCCTACTGTCAAGCCATTATTGTCTCCAGTTGGCTAGCTCTCCCTGGATTACATGTGATCTAACCTTGCTAACCAGCCTACTATAAGGGAGTTTGTGAAAGGCCTTGTTAAAGTCCATGTAGATGTTGTCAACTGCTCTGCCTTCATTTATCTTTTGGTCACCTCTTCAAAAAACTCACGTTTGTGAGACATGATTTCCCATGCACAAAGCCATGCTGACTAACCACAATTAGCCCTTGTCTTTCCAAATGCATGTAAACTCTGTCTCTCAGAATCCCCCCCAATAACGTCAGGATCACTGGTGTGTAGTTCCCTGGCTTTTTCTTGCAGCCTTTCTTAAATAAAGGCACAACATTAGCCACTCTCCAGTCTTCTGGCACCTCAATCATGGGTGTTAATGATACAAATACAGATTATCCGAAGGACACGGGTGGGGAGTATTTCATCCGGTTAATCAAATTCCGGATAATCAAATGCCAGATAACGTTGCTTAGACAAGTATTGGAACCCTGCGATCTTCCAGGAGAATCTGATATTCAGATAATCGAGGTTCCTCTGTATCTTTGCTAGGGGCCCCGCAATTTGTTTCCTAGTTTCCCATAATGTCTTGGGATACACTTGATAGGTTCCAGGGGTTTATCTACCTTTATGCATTTTGAGACCTCCAGCTCCTCCTCTACTGAAATATGACCTCTTTTCAAAGTGTGACTATTTATTTCTCCAAGTTCCCTAGTTTCCATGTCTTTATGTAAATGCTGATGGAAATATTAATTTAATATCTCACTCATCTCCTGTGGTTCCACACATACACAGTTTTTAAGGAGCCCTATCCTCTCCCTTGTTACTCCTTTGTCCTTAATATACTCGTAGATCTATTTTAGATTCTCTTTAACCTTATCTGCCAAAGCTATCTCATGTCTCATTTCACCCTCCTCTTAAGTGTAATTATAATCCTTAAGGAATTCGCTTGCTCTCCACTGACTATACTTGATTTTTGCCTCCTTCTTTTTCTTGACCAGAGCCTTAGTATCTCTAGTCATCGAGTATTCTTTACACCCTTCCCACGAATAGGTAAATACTGCCTCTGAACTCTCATTTTCTCACTTTTTAAAGCCTCCCACTTGACAGCCATTCCTTTACCTGTGAACAGCTTCCCCCAATCAATTGAAAGTTCTTGTCTAATGCCATTAAAATTTGCCATGCTCCAATTCAGTACTTTAGGTTTTAGACAAGACCTATACTTTTCTATAACTATTTAAAAACTGATGGAATTATGGTTGCTGGTCGCAAAGTGCACCCCAATTAATACCTCAGGCACTTGTCCTTTCTTATTTCCCAAGAGAAGTTCAAGTTTTGTTCCCTGTCTAGTAGGTACATCTACATACTGATGAAGCAAGTTTTCTTGAACACAAAATTCCTCCCCATCCAAGCCCTTCATACTATGGCAGTCCCAGTGTATGTTTGGAAAGTTAAAATTCCCTACAGTCACAAACCTATTATCCTGCTGACTGGAGGGCCTACAGTACAATCCCATCAAAATTATAACCCCCTTCTTATTTCTCAGTTCCACCCCTAACGCTTCATTGGTCGATCTCCCAGGAATATCATCTCTGAGCACTGTTGTAATGTTATCCCTAATCAAAAACGTCATTTTCCATCCTCTCATGCCTCCCTTTCTATCCTTCCTATAGTATCAGTACCTCGCAACATTGAGTTGCCAGTCCTGCCCTACCCTGAGCCATGTTTCTGAAATAGCTATGATATCACGGTCCCATGTTTCCATCTATGCCCTGAGTTCACCTGCCTTACCCTCAGGCTTCTTGCATTGAAATAAATGCAGTTTAATTTTTCAGTGTTATCTCATTCTCTGCCATGCTCTTGCCTGTCATGTGTATTTAACTTGTTCCCTTTAACTTCGGTACCAGCCTCAATCTTTTCTCTTTTCTCACTACTGCTTATGGTGCCAATCCCTCGGGACCTTCCAACCACATGGTGTCAACTTCGACTTCAGCGGTTTCCAACTCTCCCCTCCTCCTCACCTCAGCCCAGATCCAACCCTCCAACTTGGCACTGCGCTCTTGATCTGATGTACCTATCCACTCCTTCCCACCAATCCTCTCCACCCTCCCCACCAATCTATCACTATCACCCTCACACCTGCATCCACCTATCACCTTCCCAGCTACTCCCCCCAGCCCCATCCCCTCATTCCCCCACCCCATTTGTCTCTCAGACCCTTCTCCTCCACATTATTGATGAAGGACTTATGCACAAAATGTCGACTCTCCTGCTCCTCGGATGTTACCTGACCTGCTGTGCTTTTCCAATGCCATACTTTTCAACTCTGACTCTTCAGCATCTGCAGTCCTCACTTTCTCCTAGAAGACAGAGAGTGGTGGGAGAAGGTTGATTTTTGGACTGGAGATCTGTGACCCAGCAGTGTTCCACAGGGTTCTCTTTCTGTTTGTCATTTATATAAATGATTTAGATGAGACGTTTGGAAGGCATGATTAATAAGTTTGCAGATTACATCAAATTGGTGATATAGTCAACAGGGAAGAAGGTTATCTAAGATTACAAAGGCATCTTGATCAAATTGGTCACTGCGCTGTAAAATGGTAGGTGGAGTTCATTTTGGATAAATGCGAGGTGTTTCATTTTGCTACAACAAATAGGGCCAGTACTTATACAATTAATGGTTAGGACCATGGTTAATGTTGCAGAACAGAGGGAGCCAGTGGTTCATATGCATAATTCTTGAAAGTTTGCATCACATATAGACAGGGCAGTTAAAAAGGCATTTGGCATACTTGCCTTCATTGCTCAGTCCTCTGAGTATAGGAAGTCATATTGTATAGGATATTGGTGAGGCATCTTCTGGAATACTGCGTCCAGCTCTGGTTGCCCAGTTATAGGAAAGATATTATCAAGTTGGAGAGGGTTCAGGAGAGATTTGCCAGGATGTTGCTGGGTATGGAAGGTTTGAGTTATAAACAAAGGCTGAATAGGGTGGGACCTTTTCACTGGAACATAGGAGGTTGAGAGGTTACATTATAGAGGTTTATAAAATCATGAGAGTTGTAGGTAGTGTTAATGGGAGGTGTCTTTCCCTAGGATGGGGAATTTCAAGACTAGGGGACATATTTTTAAGGTGAGAAAGGGAAGATTTAAAAAGATTTAAAAGGGCAACGTTTTTACACAGAGGATGATTTGCATGTGGAAATGAACCTCCTGAGGAAGTGATGTATGCGGGGACGGTTATGTTTAAAAGACACTTAGATGTATACATGATTCAAGAGACTTAGAGGCATATGGGACAGGAGAAAGCAGATGGGACTAGTTTAGTTTGGGATTATGTTCAGTATGGACTGTTTGGGTCGAAGGGTCTGTTTCCATGCCTTATCACTCCATGACTTGAAAGGATTCAGAAAAGATTTACAAGGATGTTGCCGGGGTTGGAGGACTTGAGCTACAGGAAGAGGCTAAATAAGTTGGGGCTGTTTTCTCTGGAGCATTGGAGGCTGAGGGGTGACCTTATAGAGGTTTATAAAATCATGAGGGGCATAGATAGGGTAAATAGCCAAGGACTTTCCTTCGGGTGGGAAGTCCAAAACTCGAGGGTATAGGTTTAGGGTGACAGAGGTAAGATTTAAAAGGGACCTAAGTGACAACCTTTTCATGCAGAGAGTGGTGCATGTATGGAATGAGCTGCCAGAGGAAGTGGTGGAGGCTGGTGCAATTACAACATTTAAAAGGCATCTGGATGGATCTAGGCCAAGTGCTGGCAAATGGGACTAGATTTGGTTAGGATATCTGGTTGGCATGGCCGAGTTGGAGTGAAGGGTCTGATTCTGTGCTGTACATCTCTATGATTCTATGACTCCATTAGAGATTCCAATGATCCAAAAATGTTAATCCCTACCCTCTGCACAGCTCCTCAGTCTTCACTTGCCATATCCTCCTATTCCTACTCTCACTAGCACATGGCACCAGGTATAATCCAGAGATTACTACCCCTGAGGTCCTGCTTTTTAACTTCCTGTCTAACTCCATATACTTACTCTGCAGAATCTCATCCCTTTTATTACCTATGCCATTGGACCCAGGGTGTACAAAGATCTCTGGCTGCTGCTCTTCTTTTGAGAAATTGCTGCAACTGCTCCGAATGTCCTTGATCCTGACACCAGGATGATGAAGGGTATGGCATTGAAGAAGCAGCTGAAGATGGCTGAGGCTAGGACACTATCCCAAGGAACTCCTAGAGAGATGTTTTGTGACTAAGATGGTTGACCTGAAATAACCACAACTATCTTCTTTGTGTTAGTTATGACTGCACTCAGTGAACAGTTTCCCGTTTGTTCACATTAACTCCAGTTTTGTTAGGGCTCCTTGAAGCCATGTTCTGTCCAAAGCTGCCTTCATTTCAAGAACAATGACCCTCATTTGCCCTCTTGAGTTCAGTTCTTGTATATATGTTTGGACTGGGCCACTAATAAAGTGGCCTGGGCAAAACCCAAACTGGGTGTTACTGAGCAGGTTATTGCTGGGAATGTGCTGCTTGGTGGCACTGTTGATGATACCTTCCTTCACTTTGCTGATAATTGCGAGTTGACTGATGAGGTGGTAATTGGTGGGGTTGATCTTTGTGTGGGCTGACTTAGCTGGTGAAATTTAATATTGCCACGTAGCTTCCAGTGTTGTTTCTATAGTCACAGAGTCAAAGAATTGATACGGTGCAAAAGGAAGCCATTCAGCCCATCACTCTCATGCCATTCCTCAAATGTCCTACGCAAACTCCAAATCATTGAAATCCTCACTGCCCACAGCCTATGTCATTTGAAATCCTATTCCTCAAATCAATGTAACATTAGCAACCTTCATCCACTCTGTGACTTCAAAATTATCATCCTCCCTCAAAAGCTCTTTTTGTATCCCATCTTTTGATTGGCCTTAATCAACCACAGAATTAGCTGTAGAAACTCAGCACGTCTGGCAGCATCTGTAGAGAGAAAACAGTGACTCTTCTGTTCTGAAAAAGAATCATTGGATTCAAAAGGTTAACTCTGTTTTACATATTTTATGTCTTCCTTTCACCACTAATGGAAGAGGCAGTTACATAATGTTGGACCTTATAAGATCACATTTCTTTTTACCGTCAAAACTTTCCTCTAAAGTTACAACTTCAATTGAATCCCCAAATCCTTTTGCCTATTTCTACTGAGTATCTAGTGCAGTACCTTTGAACATTTTGCTACATTTAATGCCATTGTTTTTGTTAAGAAGGAAAGGTTTGAAAGGAGGTGAAGAAAGTTACAGAGTAATCGATACAATTTGTAGTGGGTGGAATTTTCCCAGTCCCTGAACAACGTGGGCAATACCAAGTCAATTGGGAAAATGTGGTGAGAACAGAAAAATTAGACACTCTTCATCAAGAAAAATGTTTGATTATTCATGTAAGATTTCAATAACTCCCCCCTTCATTTTATGTCATCTTCTCCGAGCATCCATCTTTGCCAGCATTCCCCAACAGGTTGGGGCACACTTCGTGGGCAGTGACTGTCTGCACCCTCCATCAATGAAGTGGACATTATACACGAACCCCCTGCACCATATCATAATGGCACGTCTTAGACTCAGATAAAATACGGTTTAACATTGCAATACTACTTTTTGATGCTCATCAAGACCTTTTTATTGCAACGCTGCTGCGACACTGCTTTGTGCCTAGGGACATTCATCATCCCACGTATCTGAAAAGGGGCCACCTCAGAGTTCTTCAAGTACTCTCTTAGTGCTCACGACATCTCTGCCTTACATTGCCTTTTCTCACATTAGCGCCTCGCGCAGGACCTACAAACTCACAGTAGTTGTGTCTTGCTTTCCTTTTAACATAAAATCTAAGATAGGCAGCCTGTAATGGTAGCCAGCAATAATTAATCAAGGAATAGACATGTTGCTATGTGGCACCGTGTTACATCAATCTCACACCTGTACATTGTGCCCGCAGCTTACATGGCCAACACACTGAATGTACTTCAACCAAATAGCCATGTCTGAAAGTCTAATTGGAATAGGCCTCAGTAAAGTCAAGGGGCTCTCTAGTCAATCAAGGGGTGTTGCTGTAGTCAGTGAAGGACATTATCTGATATCTATCTCGGGGCTTGGATGGTCAGTCCAGTGCTTGAGTCATTCAGAATCCAGTGATCCATATCCTTCTGGTGCGGACAATAGTCTGTTCTGCAGTTCAGGCCGAACCAGCTCGAAGATTAACAGTAAGTCAGTCAGGAGCTATACAGAGATCAGTCAGAGGTCTGATCACTCATCAGTCAAGGCTGCCATTTCAAGTTGGTGAATGGAATTGGCCACAGTCAGTCCTGCGGGTGTGTTCATGAATGACAAGGCAGGTTATCAGGGCCACTGTTGTGGTGGGCAAGTTACTGAAGTCAGCTTTGGGAATTAGAGCCAGAATGCTGGGGTGCAGAGGGCACAATAATTCTGAAATGGACAGATCAACATATAAGGGTGGGAGACAATAGACTGTAGACATTGTGGGTACAGAGGTTAACATTCAACACCCCTCTTATTTCGAGACGGGGACAGTGCATTGCATAATTGGCAGAATTAAGCTGTAGAACTGGGGCTCAGGTTAAGTGTGGAGACAAAGAGTTCAATAAAATGCTTTTATAATGTGGGAAGGCTCAGACTGATGGGATTATAAGAAAGAAAGGAACATGAAGGTTTGGGATGTTACCAGGACTGAGAAGTAGGCTTGCAACTTACTCCATGAAGCACTATTCATGTTACCTTCCATTCTCGCCTGAAATGCAAATGTCTGATGGAAATGAAAAATATCTGTTCATGTACCTGGAGTGAGTGTTGTAAATGTTTTGTTTTGTCCAATGGAGTTGTGAATGACATGAGCCAATTGCATCAATCAGGCACTCACACTGTACAGGTTAAAGACATCTGTAACCACAGAATTCCACACCTGAACCTCATACAGTAATCAACTATGCTGACCACAATAATATCATTGAACATTGTCCCCATGTTCCAATGTTTGAATGACAATGGTTAAATTTCATTTAGCTGTGTGGCAACTAGTGACTGATTACATTACTGAGGAATTGCTTTGTTTCTGAAATAGTCCACATAGGCTCATTGGAACTGCCCCAACTGGATCAAGACATAAAACCTGCGATGGACACTATGCCGGCTGCATGACAAGTTTGGATAAAGATTGATGAGGATCGCATGCTTATACAAGCTCAGGGTCAGCAGCAACCTCCAGCAGATTTGAAACAGCTTCCAAAAGGTGAAGAGAAATTGCAAGAGGCCTCAGTCTTTCCTCTTTGATAGAATGTGCTCCTGATGAATGGGAGTGGTGCTGCTGAATGATTATGTTCTGGTGCAGCATGACAAAACTGTGACATCCGCTGGAGTATCCCAGATGCAGGGTAGCCGAGACTGTATAGAGACAGGTGGAAGTACTACACCATAAAGCCCAATGTATATACAATGCAATCCCTTCTTCAAATGGAGCCATTCACTGCCATATATTTTCTGCTCAAGGTGAGGCACGGCTGTTTGCAGAGTGTTCAATGGTGTTCGATGCAGTACAGTGCCAACAACAGGCACTGCATAATCCTCACATGTGGCCCTCTGGGCTTCGGTTTGGATGATGAGCATGTGTGTGAGTTGCAGCATTGCACCGGGTAGCAAAATGAGGATGTTCATCAATAGGGGAACATCGCTTTCCCCATCCTATGATGCAGCAGCATCAGATATAACAGCTGAACGTCTTTGGAACCGGCTTTGCATGAGGTTCAGTTGGGAGAAGTCATCATTCATTAACTTTAAATGTACCGATGGTGCAGAGGCCAATATCCACTGTTTAATCCCAACTGCAAATACAACCTATCCATTGTTACTTCTTCACTTTTTGTGTGGTTTAGTATAAAGTAATGTTCCAAACTGATGGAAACCTTCATAACATCTGAGGCTCCCTCATTCAATGTGTTAGACTGGCATAAACACTATGCAAAAAATGGCCATTCCTCAGACAGGGTAACAACATTGTGCAGCACTAAGAATAGTTACTCACTTTACTTTTGAACTTGTACCTGAGGCTAAAATGACAGTCGATCCCAAAGGTGACAACGTAGAGTGAACACATATTTATAAACGTGATCTTCTATTTCCAACGCAGTTTCACCTTTGTGCCACCTATCTGCCTTCAGAAGGTTTTCTTCATTCATTCCCGTTGTGAACAGGACAAAAGGAGTCTACCAAAAGATAGGTTAAGTGAGTGAGCAAAGATCTGGCAAATAGTGGAAAATGTGAAGTTGCTCATTTTGACAGAAAAATTTAAAAAGAAACATATTATCTAAATGGTGAGATGATACAGTTCTCAGAGATACTGGGAGACCTGGGTGTCCTGGTCCATGAATTCCGAAGGTTATTATACAGCTACAGCAAGTAATCAGGAAAGCTAATAGACCGTTAAGTTTTATTTCGAGGGGAACTGAATGCAACTAGGGAGGTTATGTTTTGGTTATACATGGCATTAGTGAGACTGCATCTAGAGTATTGTTCGTCAAACTTATGGAAGGATTTAAAGTATTGGAAGCAGGTCAGAGAAGGTTTACTAGACTATTACCTTGTATGCCTTATAAGGAAGAGTGAGGCAGGCTATTTCTGCAACCTCTTGAGTTTAGGAGAGTCACAGGAAATCTCATCAAAAGGTAAAAGACCCTGAGGAGACTTAACTGGGTTGAAAGGCTGTTTCCTCTAACATTTATATTTTATTGTCACGTATACTCAAGTACAAAAGTACAAGAGTACAGCAAAACGTTTTCTATATCACCACAAATGACACCATCTTAGGTAGAAGTACTTAAGAATAAGATAGAAAGAAATAAGGAACAAAGTTAAAAATTAAACATTCCTGTCACTCTTAGTATTAAGTCAAGAAAATAAAACTATATGTTCAATTGTTCTTGTGTGAGAATCTAAAACTAAGGTTCATAGTTTAAAAATAGAATGTGTCCATTTAAACCAGAGATGAAGGAACACTTTCTTTTCTTGGAAGATTGTGAGTCTTTGGAATTCCTTTCCCCAAAAGACAGTGGATGCAGAATTGTTAAATAAGTTTAAGGCAGACGTGGGTAGATTCTTAATTCCTGAGAAGATAAAAGGTTATCGGGGACATTAGAGTTGAGATTAAAGTCAGATCATCCACGATCTTGGTTGAATGGTGGCAGAGCAGGCTTTAGTACGGAATCATCTTCTCTTGTTTCTTGTTTGTACACTTTTCTAATGGAATATCGAATGATTTGTTAGTTTTGATTTGTTTTGTGTGGTACCTCTTATTTCAGCATTGTGGCCAAATGGGTGCTGTAATGATCAGTGATAGAGGGAAGGTCAAATGGAGATTTATTGTAGAATGGGAAAAAGGGATTGCACTCAATGTTACTGCAGTCAGAGGAGCTGATTACTGACAGTACAACTAGAAAAAGAATGCACAACTTGCTATCTTTCTTCCTCTACCTCAGCTGCTTGTAAAAGTGATGGCAGGTTCTGAAGCCTCGTGATGATGTGATGTTACATAGGATAGATACAGCAGACCACAACATCTGTGAAAGTGTCTTACTGAGTATTGGAGGGTCCTTCCAGAGTGCTCCAGGCAGTAAAATGGGTACTTAAGCATCCCACTCATTTATTCTGTTGTGTAAGGTCTGGAGCAGCTTTGTGACACAGGACTCTCTGCTCTAAAGGCTGCTCCCTGGGAAATGCACCAAGGCAAACATTAACTGCACCCAGGAAACAAGCAACTCAGAGAAAGACGCTCTTTGATCTGCCTGACATTTGTTGGTCTTCAAGTGTAAAGAGTTGATCCACACAGACTGTTACACACTGGCACGTTCCAAGGTCCAGGGCTATGTGTTGAGGAAAGCATTGTAACTTGGGGCAGCTCCAGCCAAGATGCAGTGGAGAAAAACCACTATCTAGGGTCATTCTGCCAAAATATAACAGGGTACTGTGCAGTTGTCAGACCCCTCTCGGTGCCTCCAAATGTATATAAAATGTCCTGCCTAAGTAGAAAATGCCTTTTTTTTCGACTCCAGAGAAGTTTGGAGGAAAGTCAAAATTCCAATGCTTTCTTGGTTTATTTTTCTGCAAAGACTGTGCAGAACTGATTTAGAACATTTCTATGTACTTAGAGATGATTTTATGAATATAGAACATAGAACATTACAGCGCAGTACAGGCCCTTCGGCCCTTGATGTTGTGCTGACCTGTCATACCAATCTGAAGCCCATCTAACCTATACTATTCCATGTACGTCCATATGCTTGTGCAATGACAACTTAAATGTACTTAAAGTTTGCCAATCTACTACCGTTGCAGGCAAAGCATTCCATACCCTTACTACTCTCTGAGTAAAGAAACTACCTCTGACATCTGTCCTATATCTATCACCCCTCAATTTAAAGCTATGCCCCCTCGTGCTCGCCGTCACCATACTTGGAAAAAGAGTCTCCCTGTCCACCCTATCTAACCCTCTGATTATCTTATATGTCTCTACTAAGTCACCTCTCAGCCTTCTTCTCTCTACTGAAAACAGCCTCAAGTCCCTCAGTCTTTCCTCGTAAGACCTTCCCTCCAGACCAGGCAACATCCTAGTAAATCCCCTCTGCACCCTTTCCAAAGCTTCCACATCCAAAGCACATCTTTGAAAAAAAGTTGCATAAGTTCTTTCTGGCCCTGGAACAAATTTGTTGTAATGTCATAAATAACACAATATGGCCGGAGATAAGAAATAAAAGAGAGAGAGAAGCATATGGAGCAGACTGAGCATTACGTGGTAGAGTTCATGGAATATTCTTTCTAAAATGTAGCAGTAAGTTGAAAGCCTGTCATATCTCTGAATGCAACGTTTTGTAATATTTAGTCTTTGTATATAATAAACAGTGTGATAAAGGAACCCAAGTCCCTGAAGACAGTTCTTGACCTTCCCTTCTCCGAAGTCAGTTTGTCTTTTACTTAACCTCATGGATGTGGGCATCAAATCACACAACAAAAGATACTCAACGATCTTTCATATGCAGCAATCGTCATATCATAAGCTGCATGAAGCAGGTGGTCAGTGGATGTCCCTTTTAACCAAGAAGATGGAATAATACTGCTCAGGAATAGACCCTTGGGTCCATCATGTCTGTGCAAACCATGAAACCATTTAAACTAATCCCATCCATGTGCATATGGCCCATATCGCTCTATTCCCTGTCTGTCCTCTGCCCTCAACTTTCTCACTGATCTACATCTTGCTGTATCCTTTGATAACCTTCCTCACTATCCACAACTCCACAATGCTTGTGGTATCTGCAAACTTACTAATTGGACATCTATATTTTCATTGTAGTCATTTATATATATTACAAACAATAGAGGTTCTAGCACTGATGCTTGTGGAACACTACTGGTCACAATCCTCCAATCAGAAAAACATCCTTCCACAATTACATTCTGTCTCCTCTGACCAAGCCAATTTGCCAACTTTCTATGTATTCGATGGGACTTAATCTTCTGAGCCAGCCTACTGTAAGGGACCTTTTCAAATACTTTAGTAAAGTCCATGTAGACAATATCCGCTGCCTTGCCCTCATCAATCATCTTCATCACTTCCTCAAAAATCTCAATCAAGTTTGTGAAACAAGACCTTTCCTGCATAAAGCCATGCTGACTATTCCTAATAATAAACCCATTCTTTTCCAAATTTAAGTGAACCGCAGAGATGACTTTCCAGCCTGACATATTGGCACAAACATTGATGCACCATCAGGCTGCTTCAGAACAAAGGCACCATGATTACTGCTGCTGGGATACCAGGCATTCCCCCAAAATATGTGCTGAGTATGGTCACATACCAATTGCATAGTCTAACAATCTTTTGCAGTTACAGTACATCTCTGCATTTTGATGTGGCACTATCAAAATTGCATGTGGGAAGTTGATTATATCTTCCAGCAGTACCCTAGGAAAGCCAGGCACTGCCTGCTTATTTTTGGTCAGAGAAACCACAACTGTGCTGGCATAAAAATAAAAGGCATTGTTCATTTTACTTCCATAGCAGTGAGCAATAGCCTTGGGAATGTTGGAGGTATCACTTACAGTTGGAATGACCCTGGCACAATGAAAATCTTGAACCTTTACACCCATTGTCAATGTTGCCCTGCCCTGTTCTGGGTTTACAGGAAGTAGCAGCTTTCAGTGAGCACATCCTTCATTCACTAGAGAGCAACAAGTTGCTCTTCACTCATGTTGAGGTGAGAGAACTACTTCCTGAATACTGTGGGTAAGAAAGGCCTCCTGCCTAGACCCCTTTGCAATCTCCTAATTCTTGTTCTCCTCTGTGCAACCTCTGAGGAGAAAGTGAGGTCTGCAGATGCTGGAGATCAGAGCTGAAAATGTGTTGCTGGAAAAGCACAGCAGGTCAGGCAGCATCCAGGGAGCAGGAGAATCGACGTTTCGGGCCTAAGCCCTTCTTCAGGGCTTCTTCAGCCCTCCTGAAGAAGGGCTTAGGCCTGAAACGTCGATTCTCCTGTTCCCTGGATGCTGCCTGACCTGCTGCGCTTTTCCAGCAACACATTTTCAGCTCTGTGCAACCTCTGTTGAATCTGCCTTTCAAGCTGTGCAAATTAATAACTAACTAATAAAGCAATCCATAAGTGGGAATGATTGATGTGAGCAGAACATTGGCAGTCATAACCAAGGCTTTCACCATGTACAATGTTAACTTTAAATTACAATAGAAAACACACAGCGCTTGTTCAAAATGAGACACAGCCAGTAGAAACCAATTCCCACCTCACTTGAAAGTAGTTCATGATCCCATTAAATAGTACTGGTGGTGATTCCTCCCTGCAGTTGCATGCCTAATGCAGTTGTGCATGTCTATGAGATGGCGTAAAGTGATGAAGTGGGGTTGAAAATATTAGTGAGAGCATAAAATCAGGAAATTCAGATTGTAGTCATGACCTGTCAAGTCGATACTTCTACCACATGTTTGCAATGCTGGTCTGCAAATGTCTTGCCCTTCAAAAGTGTATCCATACAGACTGGTTCCCATTCTGGGACCAAAAATGAATTCATTGAACTGACACATTGCTGTGAAATTGCAGCAAATATTTTATGAAACGAGATTAAATAGCTTGAGTAAATTAGTTTGTTATTTTTAAATTCATGTTAAAGCCAACAAGTCTGCTACACCATAATATTTTAATTTGTTCATCTAATATTTCTTGCTAACTTGCATGAATGTAGCTCTGCTCATGCACTACCTAACATATCTTCTCATTAAAATTTCACGTTATCAAGAAAATGCTGAAGAGTATTTCTTCAATATTTGGAAATGAGTTTGTGAATTTGCTTCAAGTTAATTTTACAGAATTGTCGTGCTTTGCCCTGATAGCAAATAATTGATTGATGGCAAATGATTTAAGGGAATCAATATAAAAATGTCACTCTGTGTAGACGATATAAATAATTGCTCCATTTTGGAAGCACGGCAGATATGTGGGAATACCACAACTTGCAAGCCCCTCTGAACCACTCAACATCCTGATTTGGAAAGATATCACTGTTCTTTTAGTATTGTTCAAAATCCTGCATTTGCCTTCCTATGAGCACTGTGTATGTGCACACACCACATGGACTGCAGCGATTCAAGAAGGCAGTTTGCCACAATCCTTTCAAGGGGAGTTAGGGATGAGAAATAAATGCTAGCCTGACAAGTGACAAGTTGCTGAAAAAAGCCATCTTGGTGTGCAGGTTCATAGGTCCTTGAATGTGGAGTTGCAGGATAGTGAAGAAGGTGTTTGGTACTTTTGCCTTTATTGGTCAGTACATTGAATATAGGAGTTAGGACGTCATGTTAAGCTGTAGAGGACTTTGACGAGGCCACTTTTGGAATGCGATTTTTAATTCTGATCTTCCTCCTGTAGGAAGGAAGTTGTGAAACTTGAAAGGGTTCAGAAAAGATTTACAAGGATGTTGCTGTTGTTGGAGGGTTGAAGCTATAGGGGGAGGCTGAATAGGCTGGGGAGGCTTTCCCTGGAGCATCAGAGATGGAGGGGTGACCTTGTTGAGATTTATAAAATCATGAGGGGCCTGGATAGGATGAAGAGTTCTTACTCCCCAGAGTGGGGGACTCCAACACGAGAGGGCATAGGTTTAAGGTGAGAGGGGAAAGATTTAAAAGGGACTGAAGGGGCAACTTTTTCACGCAGAGGGTGCTGCATATATGGAATGAACTACCAGAGGAAGTGGTGGAGGCTGGTGCAAATATAGCATTTCAGAAGCATCTGGATGGGTATATGAGGGATATAGGGCAAATGATGGCAAATGGAACTAGTTTTATTTAGGATACCTGGTTGACATGGATGAGTTGGAGTGAAGGTTCTGTTTCTGTGTTGTACATCTCTCTGATTCTATCCTGTGAATAAATAAAGAATATGTGATTCAGACCTTAAATCCTCAAAATACAGCGCTTCTCATCTCTGCCAATATTGAAGCAACAAGGTACCTGTCATTGCTGTCCCTCATGTTATTTGTGTATCAGTTTCCTATTTCTTCACTTGAATCAGAATTCTGTCAAAGGCCCACAGTGGAGGAAGTAGCTGATGCATTGCATCACTTGTAACATGTACAATTTATTTACATGCTATTTCAACAGTTGCTTTGGGATGCTATGAAATAAGACCCTACCAAATAAAAAAGAATAAAATCCATGGAGCTTAAATAGAGAAGTGGCTAATAGTGATGGAAAAACCACTTGGCCAGTGCATTATTGTGAATGGAGAGGACTCTTCTTACAATGGATGATGCAACATTTCAGTGAAAGGTGAATTACTGATATCCTGATTTAACTTGCTTGCAACCTGCGGAAATGTCTCAGCAGAAATCTTTCCTAATCTTTTCTAGCCCTGAGGTAATAACTTGCTCAGTTCCTGGCTTTATTATGGTGTCCTGCTCCTGTGCTTGCTCTATTTTCATGTTTCATCGTGTAGCAAAGTAACAAAATGTGGAACTTGTAGAATGCAGTACTGATAACTATACACTAATAGCTAGACTGTATCATCAGAGGTGCCAGATGATGTTAGATCACTGAGACCTGAGGGAGGAAATTCTAGTGAAGTCTTGTGCTGCCAAGTTTCTGTATCTTGTTTAAAGGTTAATAAAAGTACTAATTTACATTAGTTTTGTGCAAAGTTTGTGTTTGTCTACAGCACTTGGAATCAGTTTCTGACACACCTACATACTGCCAGTGGCAGTGTGCACACCATTAATGTGGGATCCCATTACACGTTAGTAACATTGAAAAACTGGAAAAGCTTTCAGCCCAACATAACACATTTGAGAAAACACCCACAACAGCATTTGAAACAAATCAACAATATCAGAGCCCAAAAATTCCAGACTGAAGCAGCACAGCATGATAGACAGAACACAGTCCTTCTCAAGTTCTTAGGCAATATTGCAACTTTTCAGTAGGTGCGAGCCAACCTCTTGTCTCCATCAAAACCATGACTGCTGTGTGCAATGGGTTGCAGATTCAACCTCATTCTGATTAGAAAAGAGATCAACGAAGAAATTGCCAAATATGAAACCTTGAAAGCCTTCAATGATCATTTCCATTGGCAAAACAAATCTTGAATAGACCAGAAACAATTTGGTACCAAACTCCAAGCCTCTGCAATAAATTTGAAGTCCTTTCAAAATGTCAATTACCACGTAAACCAGTCAAGCAGAGATAGGGGCTGCCTCCAGAGCATGTACAATGATTCTGTATGAGAAGGCAATGGCCACAGTCACACTTATTGTTCTGGGTCCATGTCATGGTGAGAAAAAGATTCACTGATGTCAAGGTCGCACAGCTATTACTGCGGATGACAGATCCTACGAACGGAGAGTGCACGTCACTCTCATATACCTCAGCAGAGAACTACCGACTTCAATTGCTATCTCCAATGACAAACAAACATGAAGTACCTCCCTAGGTGAAGTTGTGAAGACCAAGGAAGACTTTTGGAGTGATGGCATACTACTCAATGGCCAAGTCACAAATTTTGTATTGAACATTGGTGCAGGAATGTGGGGTGTTTCTTTGTAAAAAGTGGCTGAAATAAAAGCAAAATATTGAGATGCAGGGTGTCTGAAAGAAAAATGGAATATGCTAGAGAAACTCAACAGGTTTGGCAATATCTGTGGAGTGAGAAACAGTGTCAACATTTCAATTACACTATTGCTCTTCTTCAGACAATGGCTGAAGCCTCATTTCTTTCAGCCATCAGCTATATGACTCCATTTTCTGGGAACATCCAAATGGAGAGGCAATGGCTTTGTGATATCTTTGCTACACAGTTAATCCAGAGACCCCAAGGTAATGTTCTGAGGACCTGGTTTCAAATTCCATCACGCAGATGGTGGAATTTGAATTCAATAATAATCTGGAAATCAGAGCCTACTGATGGCCATCGAACTGTTATTGATTGTCAGGAAGCACCCATCTGGTTCACTAATGTCCTTTAGGGAAGGAAACTGGCATCCTTATCTGTCCTGGCCTACATGAGACTCCAGTCCCACAGCAATATTGACTCTTAAATGCCGTCTGGAATGGACAATCAATGCTGGACCAGCCAGTGACACCCACATCTGTGGATGAATTTTAAAAAACATCAAAGTGAAGGAGCAGTTGATGGCTAGGTTTTGAGAAAAGCACAGGAAAATTGCAGAATAACTATATGTCATATTAAATCAGGAATGTTTATTATTGACCTATACAGTGTTTTTTGGATTTCCAAGGTATCACAGGGTGGAGGACCTCAACAATTAGGGTAAAACCTGAGAATTTCTAGGTAGAATATCATAGAACTGAGGAAGCTGCAAATAGATGACCACATTATGCTGCAGCCAGATGTCAAACCAGCATCACGGAGTTTCATGCCCACTCTTAAGGTAAGACAAAATATCTGTGCTACAATAGAAGGCCATCTTGTTGGTAATACTACCCATTCAGTGGCACTCAGGCATGATTCCTGTATCTGAACCCAATGGCTCACCATACATCAGTATGGAACTCATCCTATAAAAAAGGAGATCCATCCTATGGCATCTATGGATGACAGTCTGACTAGGCTAACTAAGAACTTGCTGGGTGCCAACAGTGGCCTTTGACAACTGCTGTTAGATGAACAATCAAAGATCCTAACAACATTTATCACACCGCAAGTGGGACTAGATTGGGTTGAGATATCTGGTTGGACCAAAGGGTCTGTTTCTGTGCTGTACATCTCTATGACTCTATTGTTTGAATCAGCTCTGATTTGGAATTGCCTTGGTGCCTGAGATTTTTCGACGTGCCAGGCAAGCATTTTGGAAAACTCTGAACCGGCAATCTGTCAAATGGATGACATCCTGATTCGCAGATCCAATACTGTTGGGCATGATGCCAGGGTCAGGACAATATGGAAAAGTTAGAGGAATTAAAACCTGTACTAACTCCTGACTAAGTAACTATAAAGCTCATAACCCAAAAATTCACATCTACACCCCACCCCAAACATACCTGACTCTTTCAATCCCCAAACAACCTCCAGACTCAATCAACCCAATCTCCAACTTTCATCACCACCTCAGAGCCATATTTGGCCAAGGCCCAATTACCCCTATACCTCCGGCAAGACCCTCCCAGACATTTCTCTGCTCACCCCAATACATGTGACATAACCTGAGGACTTGTTCTTTTACATGTCACTCCACCTCATCCACCTGACACTTGAACCATCCATATACCTGGCATACAATTGCCAAACCCACCTGCCATCCTACCCAAACCTGGCACTCTAGCTCCTACCCATCTGTCATCCCTCATCGTACCCATCTAGCACTCTTTGCCTTCCTCTTGGCACACTTACCTCCTCTTTCACTCCTCCTCCCCCCCACCCAAGGTCACTGGGATGGCACAGTGGCTCAGCGGTTAGCATTGTTGCCTCACAGTGCCAGGGACCCAGGTTCAATTCCACCCTCAGACGACTGTCTGCTTGGAGTTTGCACGTTCTCTCTGTATCTGTGTAGGTTTCCTTTGGGTGTTCTGGTTTCCTCTCACAATCCAAAGATGTGCAGGTCGGATGGATTGGCCATGCTAAATTGCCTATAGTGTTCAGGGATGTGCAGGCTGAGTGGATTAGCCATGGGAAATCCAGGGTTACAGGCATAGGGTAGGGAACTGGGTCTAGGTGGGATGCTCTTTGGAGGGTCAGAGTGGACTTGCTGGTTCAACTGGTTTGCTTTCACATTGTAGGGATTCTATTATTCCACTGACCTTGCACACTTACCTTTTTTTTAGCAGCTGTCAAAGTGGCTTCAGGATCCTTGAATCTTAGAGTGTAGCGTTTAAAAGAAAATAGGCATGGCTTCAATGCCAAGCTACTGCACCGCTGGCTGCATGGATTTCTTGCCCAGGCTAACCCTGTTTCAGTTGGGAAGGTCCTGATCTGGAAGATCACATGGAGTTCTCCTCCAAAGGTAAAGGTGTATTTTCAGGCCATCATGAGAGGAACTTCCCACCTGATTTAGTAGAAGCTGTTCGACCATTTCATCAGCCTCACAAGCAAACCAGAAAAAGTTGTTGCCAAATGTGGACAGCTACAGAAGTTCTGTGCTACAGGACAGCAATTGTACATTCCCAAGAATTATATTCAGAAACAGTGTTGTTAAGAATTTCACCACTTCAGCCTCCTAGATGGCTTGTTTAGTCTACAATAAACGATTCATCATCTCTGCAGAACTCAGGTTGGAAACAGCAATGTAACCAAGCACTGGGCCACTGCCCACAATTCCATTTCATTGCTGGGACTCTCCAAGGTTATTGAAGATGGAACGTTCCAATTACATCATTGTGTCATCTATTGGCATGAACATACAGAAGCACTAAGGTGTAGGAAAACAGTGTGGTCTCGGATGAGAGGAACACATAGCCACGGTGAGAAGTTACAGTCTTTACAGAAGAAAGATCTGTGAGAACAATTTGAGTAAAATTGGAAATCACTGTGGGCAAGGGTTTTAATGGAAGGATTCAACATGAGCATTGCCACAATGAGGCACATCTCCACGAGGCACAACTACAGTAAAACGAGCAAGGTTCAGAACACTAATTTATACTGAGGTCACAGTACCAAAACACTGCAGAGTACCTTTAAGGCGACAAATGGGTAATTGAAACAATTTTGAAAGCACAACCTAACAGAAAAAGGCACTTTGGAGAATTGTAAGATTGTGCTGAGACTAGGACACTCATAATTTAAACCACAATTTCAGTGCAAGATTTATTAAGGCCAGAATCACAAAGTTTATTTTACAAATTTTGCAAAAGAATGCACATTGCTTCTTAAATCATGAAAGTTAGGAAACAGGCATTTTGCCTGTGAAGCAAACCTCCATCAGGGCTGCACAAGATGGGAAATCGTCATTTAAATCAGAAAGATGGGAACATCCCCAGCAGATGCAGTATTGCTATGAAGAATTTAAACATTAAAAAAATCTAAAACACTGTGGCATTAACTACAGAACAGAATTTATATCTTTATTGGAAGAAAAGCCTAGAGCATTGCTATAATAGACTTTAAAGACTTGTGGACAAGCAATCATTTTAAAATCATACAGAATTTGAAAGCTTGAAGTGGCTTTAAGGCAGGAGAAATGAAATATAATTTAATTAATGCAAGATTATAAGTTTTAAAGCCATCAGTATTTATCTATTGCAGAATCAGTAAATTATTAAGAAAAATAAGACAACACAGATGCTATCGATATACAGCAACTTTCTAGTGATCAGAATAAATAATACTCATGTCTGGAGATAGTGCAATTGAAATCCAATTAATAAGTTTGGAGTGTAAAGCTAGTTTCAGTAATAGTGGCTGTGAAAATATCATCAGTTGCTGTTAAAGCCCAACTGATTCACTAATGCCCTTTCGAGAAAGAAATCTGCTGTCCTTACCTGATCTGGTCTGCATGCGACTCCTGATGCACAGTAATGTGATTGATACTTAACTGCTTCCTAGAATTACCTCATTAAGACATTCATTTCAAGATCAGATAGGGATAGCCAAAGATAAAGTCTGCAAATGATGCTCATATTGTGTGCAAGAATAAATGAAAGGAATGAAAAAGAAATTGTAGGAGAAACAATATTACCTTCAAGATTTAGTATCAAAGAATACAGGATTAAAAAACTGAAGAAAACAGTTCTTGATATTCTTCAAAACTAAATAAGTTGAACAAGTAAATACCTATTATATTCAGTACACTAGATGATCTTACAAAATCATAGCAGCATTTGATAATTACTTTAATATGAGAACGAACAAAATCTATGATTGGTCAAGATTTACCAGAGCACGTCAGCACCCAGGACAGCCCACAGATAATTGCATTAGTGACCTCCATTGATTAGCATAAATCTGTGACTACAGAGCTTTGACAGCGGAATTTATTGTTGCTAGAACCTTTCATCAAGTTTTTATTAGAATAAATACAGACAAATAAAGATTTGACTTTGGAGAGAACCATTCAAATTGTGCTCGAACCAGGAAGATTCCAGAGTAATCCTGAGAGGAGAAGCACAACCTTACCAAAATAGATCCACAGAATACAACCACTTTATTATGTATAAACACTCTACAGACATACCCAACAAGTCAACACAAAATGTAGGCCATACAGCTGATGTTAAGGGGCAGTGTCAGCATTGTGGAACAACAAAGCCTCACACGCACAAGCAGTGCCCAACCATGACAAAAGAGTGCTGCATCTATAAAACTATGGGTAACTTCGAAAAGATTGCAGAAATAGGAAATAGTTTCAGAAAGTTAAACACAATGGAATTTGCATGTGCAATGGATAACTCACTGATTTTAAGCTTATCAGTGTGAGTGTTATTGTCCTATCAGATCAAATGCTATGGATAAAGAAACAGAAAATGCAGGTAGTCAATGTGAATTTGCACAGTGTAGCAGGCATAGCCCTAACTTTAAAGTGATAATGTGGCTGCATCAATACTGCCAATCTGTACCACTGCTCTTACAGTCCTTTTCTCTCTGGATGATTGCTTCACTCTGAAAGAAACTTGCTCAGTCCCTCATCTAATGGATGGTTCTCTCTTTTGAAAGGAAACTTGTTTCAGTTTCTGTCTCTGTTTCCCTGTGTTCTAGGATACCCTATTACTTGACAACCAACTAAGGAAGGGTCTCCAGACACGAAACATTAAGTCTGATTTCTCTTCACAGATGTTGCCAGACCTGCTGAGCTTTTCTAACAATGTCCATTTTTGCTTCCCTTCTCTTTATTCTGGTTTTCTAAACTATTAATGTCAGGGTTTTATTTTTAAGGCCTCACCTAAGTCCATATAAATAAATTTCCAGACAACTCAGTGTTACTTACAGGGTTTAATAATTAAACTAAAAATACGTCTTCCCTGCTTAACGCATATTATATACACAGTTCTGTCCACTTTACAACCTAAGTTGAGAAACTGAAGAAGTTAGTGTGGGTTGGACAGAGTCTGTGTTTAGAGGTGCAGTATGTTTATTGCTCCTCCAATTACTACCCTGCAGTCAGTTCCCACTCTCTGCAAATGTCAGTTTAACTGGGAGTTGTTAGGAGCAGGGAAAAATTGACAGTTCTAAACTTTCCAAAGCTCCTCAGAAAACTATGAAGTTGTTTTGGAAGCAGCAGTTCCTACACATAGTGGTCATTGAAATTGTCAATTCTATTTTTGGCTGAAGTTAGTCTTTCTGGTTTGAGCATTGGGTAGGATTATGCTAACATTGGATTTCCAAAACCTCAACATTGAAAATTTGGTCAAATTTCACATCACCGAGATCGATGCATAGTTCTTTCAGTTGCTGTGCTGCCTTAGAGGTTTTGTGACTCCAGCTGACTCTTAGTTTGCCTAATGGCTGCACTGATCCTGATCACTGGATTTATTGCTTTATTGCTTTACAAGTTTGATTCAATCAGAGCTGAAGATGGACTTTTATCTTTTGGAAACTTTGCATCATGCATACTTTTTAGCTCTCACCTGCCAGCCAACGGCCCATATCCTTCCAAACCCTCCCTATTCAAACACCCATCCAGATGCCTTATAAATGCTGCAATTGTACCAGCCTCCACCACTTTCTCTGGCAACTCATTCCACACACACACCACCCTCTGTGTGAAAACGATGCCCCTTACGTCCCTTTTATATCTTTTCCCGCTCACCCTAAATCTATGCCCTCTAGTTCTGGACTCCCACACCCCAGGGAAAAGACTGTCTATTTGCTCTATCCATGCCCCTCATGATTTTATAAAGCTCTATTAGGTCACCCCTCAGCTTCCAACTCTCCAGAGAAAACAGCCCAGCCTATTCAACCTCTTCCTATAGCTCAAATCTTCCAGCCCAGGAAGCAGGCACACACTTGTATTATCCAATCTTAATTATCTCAGAAAGCCTTGTGCACTGTTGAGATGGAAGCAGCACCTGCAAGCCACTTGCCTGGTTGGGTGCAACTCCAGCAATACTCAAAAAGCTTGGCACATCCAGAACAAAGCAACCCACTTGATTTGCACCGCATCCATAAACATTCACTCTCTCCACCGTCTACAAGATGCACTGCTGAAATTCACTGAAGATCCTCAGTCTACACCTTCCAAATCCTTGGCCACTTCTGGTAAGAGGACCAGGTCAGCAGATACATGGGAAGAGCACGACCTGCAGGTTCCCTTCCAAGCCATTCACCATCCTAACCTGGAAATATAGCAATATTCCTTCACTGTCACTGGGTCAGAATCGTGGAATTCCCTCCCTAAGGGTATTGTGGGTCAACCCACAGCAGGTGGATTACAGCTGTTCAAGAAGGCAGCTCACCCCCATCTTCTCACGGGCAACTAGGGATGGGCATTAAATGCTGGCCAGCCAGCAGCACCCATATCCGATAAATGAATTTTAAAAAAAGCACTTTTAGTTCAATGACACCTTGAACTTCGAGCAATCTCACCATCGAGAATATTCCAATTTTTTTTTTATTTCTATTGCAATAGAAAGGCTAATTTTGTCCTGATGAACAATTTAATAATCCCTTTGATACGTCTGCAAATTGCAGATTGACTGATGTTTCTCATGTCTCTTGTGGCAACTTAGTAAGACTCCTGAAGTATATAAGTTCAAAATTGTGCTAACTTGCTAATGCAGCCCCTGAGGAGCACTTAAGAGAAGGTAATATTGTACCTAGAAAATGTTTAAATGAAGTGCAATCAGATTGAATTCCTTATGCGTTATTTGTGCATCTTAAACATTCCATTCCAGGAGACAGCATTACCTTTCACTGCCTCTTCAATGTAACACACCCTGTGAGGAAAGAATTAACTGCTGCTCAAGGTCATGTGGCTCTACGTGAAGAGATAGCTTTATGGGTGCAGGTAGATAGAGTATTGTCGGCTTTGACACACTTCTTGAATTTTTGTGCTTTGGCAAAACCTTCAGGCAGAATCTTCCCAGTCCCTGAGTGACATGGACCATGATGAGTACATTGGTAAAATCAAACAAGATGTCCAGGCAGGACTTTCTGGTCATTGAGATTAAAGTGTCTGATTTCCAACCAAGTGGTTGCCTATGAGGTGAGTAAGCAGCAAGAGGTCTGTTTGGAAGGATGAGCACCTCATTACCACGTCACCTCACCTCAGACATGTACAGTTTCCCATTCTCCCAGCCACAGTACAGAATCTGGATGCTGAGTGTTCCTGACATGAAGGTAGGGCAGTTACCTGGTGACTCCAGTTCCTTGCTTCTTCTACCAGGTGTCCACGTTGGACACCAGGCACCAACATTTCAGGGCAAACTCCATAGACAGTGCCTGCGTGCTAACCCCTGCCCATGAATAGTGGCATCCAGCAGTTTTCAGCCTCATGACAGCACATTTCTGATCCACTTACAATCCACTGCTGTAGTTCAATGCTGCACTTTGGACTGTACCAGCAACTTTCATTGCAATGCAGCTGCTAAGACTTGTTATATGCAGGGACAAGCACACATCTTCCAGATTGGAGCAGGAAACATCTCAGGCCTCTTTGCTCATTTCTTAGCCCTCACTCACCCACGTTGTGCCTATTTCGGTGTTTGCAGCCTTTCTGGCTTGTCATTTTTCACACTTGGCCTGCTCAGGCAGTGCTAACAGGTTCACAGTACTTCTGCCTTGACTTGCCTTTTAGCACAGACTCAAAGCTAGGCAAATTTTCATGGTTGCCAAAAGTGATCAGTCAAGGGGGTGGACAGGTTGCTGTATTGCACCATCCACAGTTACAATGTTGAAAAGACATTTGGATAAATACGTGAACAGGAGAAGTTTGGAGGAATATGGGCCAGGAGCAAGCAGGTGGGAATAGTTTAGTTTGCAATTATATTTGGCATGGACTGGTTAGACCGAAGGATTTATTCCTGTGTTTAGATTTTTTTAGATTCCCTACAGTGTGGAAACTGGCCCTTCGGCCCAACAAGTCCACACCGACCCTCCAAAGAGTAACCCACCCAGTCCCATTTCCCTCTGACTAATGCACCTAACACTATGGGCAATTTAGCATGGCCAAATCACCTAACCTGCACATCTTTGGACTGTGGGAGGAAACCCACGCAGACACGGGGAGAATGTGCAAACTCCACACAGACAGTCCACGGCTGGAATCGAACCTGGGACCCTGGTGCTGTGAGGCAGCAGTGCTCACTACTGAGCCACCGTGCTGTCCATTGTATGGCTCAATGATTTACCTGAGCTAACAGCGAAGGTCTTTGGCTTGTTACATTGTTAAGTGTTCTTCTGGACAGTCGAGATTGTACTGGCCCAAGTCATCCTCAAACCAGGTTGGCAGGGTCTGGTGTTGTGGTCTCCTCTGAAAGCTCTAGAGAACGAGGATGGCCTTCCTCTGCACCAGCTCATCTACCAGGATATCCAGATCCTTGACAACACAATGTGATGTGCCAATTTCCCCTTGCTGCCCTGTAGCTCCCGAGGCAAACTGCCAAGACTTGACTGGGTACACAATATCCTTTAAAGCACGATGCCGGTGCCAAGTGTCCGGGGATGTCCTGCAATGGGAAGTACATCTTCTTACGGCAAGTGGGAAAACCAAGCTAGCATGGACAAGAGGTGCATCATTTGGGCATGGCACCTAATTAATGAGGTCAGCCTGGTGTGATTGTGTAAGAAAATGTGTTATTTTCATATCCATGAAGCTCAACACAGATGACACTTTACTGTTTTCAGGTAAGATTCAGCCCTTCAGGTTCACTGTATCAAGTATTTAAATGGGCGATTTGGACACTCTGAAGCATTTCATAGGAGGCTCAAAATTGCATGAACAATATAAAAACAAAACATTTAGTTAGAGCCATAGAGTCTACAGCACAGAAAAAGGCTCTTTGGCCCATCAAATCCACTCTGATCAAAGTCAACTACCTAACTACTCCATTCCTGTTTCCCAACACTTGGCCCACAGCCTTAGCATCAAAAATGTACATCTAAATACTTCTCAAACATTATGAGGGTACCTCTATCACCCTTATGGGCAGTGAGTTCCAGATTCCTAACCATCCTCTGAGTGAAAAAGGATTTCCCTCTCACCACCTCCAAACCCTTTGACCCCTATCCTAAATCTAAACCCCTGGTCATTGGTTTCTCCAGCAAAGGAAAAAGTTTCTTTCTGTCTACCGCATTAATGCACCTCATTATTTTATACATCTCAATCATGACCTCCATTAGTCTTCTCTGCTTAGAGGATAACAACCCCAGTCTATCCAATCTCTTTTCACAGCTGAAACCCTGCAGCCCAGGCAACATCCTGGTAAATTGGTTCTGCACTCTCTCCAGTGCAATCAAATCCCTACCGATTCCAGTGGATTCCAGAAACGCACACGATAGACTCGCTGCTGCTTCCGCAAACTTCCGGCAACTTATTCTGAATTATACCTGACTTCAGGAGAAAAGTTCTATAAATGACTCATAGGCCCAGAAGTCAATTTTCTAAATCTCCATGACATCTAGCTAACATTATTGATCTACGAGTGGTTGTCTTACTTGGCAACCTTTTCATACCATCATCTGAGGAACATTCAATCATCCCTCATTGGAGTTGTTTCTGTGACACTTTGGACACTGGGTTCCTTTCATTATTATCATTTTAGTGACAGAGTTTTTGCTCTGATGCACAGTATGATTGACTGAACCTGCAGGGTAGTTTTCCATTTATATTCATTCCTACAAATAATGTAGACCTTAAGTGAGTCAATTATCATCAAGTACCACTTATTTGTAGTTCTCTGGAGGAGGTCTTTTGATATCACTAGGTTAATTGACAATAAAGGGGATATTTTTCTGGAAAACTGGAAAATTGTCAATCATAGTTATCCATCCTAATACGATAGATGTAAGATGTGAGATGAATGCAACAGATCAGATGAGAAATGTTGATTTTAATCTAAATACATGTAATTAATTATTAGCATCCAGAACTAAATTATCCTTGGTTCAAAATAAGTGAAGGATCTTCCCATTTTTGTATTTGAACAAGTAACTTATTAATTTATTGTTACATTTTCAGGTTAAGATGTGATTTGCGAGAGTACACTTTTGTTAGAAGAATGAAAACAAAGTGAATCATGATGCACCTGTAATAATAATCCTTCAACGTGGCCACTTCAGTGAGTTAGATAACTATAATAAATGGTGAGTCACCAAGTACAGAGTTAGTAGACATTGAGTGCAAGCAGAGAGTAATGGAGGTAGGGATTAAAGCATTAAGCATATATAGTGTGTGCCCCTCAGAAATACCATGTGGACACAGGCCTCTATGTGCCTAATTGGCCAAGGAGACTGAAGTGCTCTGGTTTATCTGGAGGACTTCAGAACCCTGGTATGTGGTGGCCTGAAACACTGCAGTCTGTCATCAAACATCCTCAGTGGCCTCCCTTGTAAGCCTGAACTTCCGTCTGCATTGTTCCTCTATCATGCCAAGGAAATTAGCTGTTGTCAAAAACCTCTGCCTTGGAATAGTTGCACGTCTCCCACACTATCTACACTCAAAGGTTGCCATTGGCTTTTCTGCTGTACTTCTCTGCTGCACCCACCTGTGGCTACTATAACATAATCTTCAACAAATGCATTATTTACACTTATTTCTTGCTAATTGGAGGAAAATATCACCTTATATTTCTTTAAACTATTGTCCCAATAACAATGAAGTAAAACAAAGTAAGTTGCAGTATATAACAGAGATTTTTTTTTAAATTAGGTTTGGCGGATCATGCAAAGTAATCAAAGTAGGACTGATCGTAAACCCCATGCAGAAATGTCACAAATGCTTTATCTATTACAAATCACTAGTTTAGATATACATGGTGTATCTAAATCACCTTAATTAGTTTAATTTTTTGGTAACACTTCTTTTAAGGGGAGCATGTACTGTTCTGGCGATGTGGTATTATTTTTTCTGAGCCATGTAATGTAACCATGCTTTTATTTGCAGGACCACTTTGAATCTGAATTATGGAAAGTGAGTTTGCACAACCGAAAAGAGTCGAACAATCTCTCCCATTAAAGTAATCATTCAAATTCTTCCCCTATGACTCAGGTCCAAACGCTATTGAATTCTTCCACCGTCAGCTTCTCAGTCTTTGATTTTCTGTGTAACCGGGAATAACATTTCTGAAACATGCCTCAGTGTCAATGTCAGAAAACTTCATGAAGGGTTACCCTCCATGAGTCCTTGTGATTTTTTTCACATGATTTTGCACTGCATACCTTATTAAGTATGCACCATCTTCCACAGGGTTGCGTCTGTGCAACCTTGTGTTCAACAGTGTTGAAATGCTTATCAGTGTCAAGGCCTTCCAATGGCACTATGTTTAAACCCCAGCTATACACAACATCAAACACTGCTAGCCTGGTGTGAAATAGCTGCCTGAGGCAGGGCAGTATGCACAACCTGAAGGAATGTTCAGCAAAGCTGCAAGAAGGTTAATAAATGTCTATAGGAGTAAGTGCCATTTTCTCTCTGCTACCTCACACACCCTCTACCTCACCCATTGATGCATCTCCCACCTAGGCTCATAGTCTACCACTCCCAATCTGCATTCAGCATCTTACTTCACCGACTCATACTCACCCAATCCCCCCAAATCTCTAACACTTCCTGCCCCCTGCAATTCCTTTCAACTCAACTAGGCCACTGCACCACCTTTCCTGATTGACAATGGACCAACCTGCTGACTGACAAAAGTCTCCCTTGACTGTTCATTGTTGCCAAAGATGTCATAGAGTCATAGAGATGTACAGCATGGAAACAGACCCTTCAGTCCAACCCGTCCATGCCGACCAGATATCCCAACCCAATCTAGTCCCACCTGCCAGCACCCGGCCGATATCCCTCCAAACCCTTCCTATTCATATACCCATCCAAATGCCTCTTAAATGTTGCAATTGTACCAGCCTCCACCACATCCTCTGGCAGCTTATGGAGGAAACCGGAGCACCCGGAGGAAACCCACACAGACACGGGGAGAACGTGCAAACTCCACATGTGTTGACTATCTATCTATTCAAAGCAAGGAAAGCAGAGATGCTGTGAGCATTCAGTTAGCTGTAGAGTAAGTGGATGCCAGAAAACAAGAGTCTCGAGATGCACCCTGTTCCAAAGCACACGATAGGCACCTGCCCCTGTGCACTCAGCAGCCTTGTAGCAACATTATCTTGAAAGATGCCAATAAGCTTCAAAGTGTTGAACTATATTATATGTTAGTCCCAAACCTGCCATGAAGATGGTTGTTGCTTTGCCAGTGCCAATCTCGATGAATGGAGGGTACAGGTCATCTTTCACATGGTGCATTGCCCTGAGGTCTTGCGAACTGCTGGGCCAAGAGAAGATGCTGGTGAGATGTAGCTTATAGGTACCCATTCAGACTTCCTTGTTCAAAAATGTGGCTATCTAGTTTCTGACAGCTTCCTGAGAAATGAGCAAACTGTATTGGAACAAAGTGAGATTGGGTAACAATGAGATGTTAATACATCCAAGTAAGCCTCTCACTGCACACTAGCAAGAATCTCATTTTTCTGTTATATTCTTTTTTCTCAACAGCCTCATCATTAGATGTCTGGATAAATTCAGCCCGCTGTTTACCGTCAATAGTGCCAATAAGTTGTTGATTGGTAATGTCTTATTTTAATGTGCACAAACATGTTTTTGCTGTCACTTGTTGGAATTTAACCATTCAGTGTCGATTACTCAAATTACGTAAACCCACCTTGTATGGTTTCAGCTATAAAATCTATGTCAAGTATGAAATAACTCCACAGAAGATGGAATCCCAGCACCAAGGTACCCTTTATTACTCGTGGTGAATCCTTGACATTGATCCAGCTTTCTCAGAGCCAGTTCTCTGAGTGAACAGAACCTCTGACACTCCTGTTTACATCTGTCACCCAGAGGTCCCTGATTGAAACAGATTAACAGCCCTAGTCAGGGAACTCATATTCTATGTGGTCCACTTGGCTAACCACATCACAACATCTCTCCCCCTCTGAGTTCAAGGATATAGAGCAGATATTATTTTTGTTGCTCCTCCTGAGTCGTTTTAGCACTGGGTCAGGTTCTTTTATCTCTGCCTCTGATATAGGTAGCATGTAACTCAGAATAGTTCGTCTCTTGTGCCTGGAGGGTCTCAGAAGGAATTCACGTGCCACTTTGGGTGGCAATAGTGTTGAAGCAGTGACACCTGCCGTGTCCATCTCAGATCCTGAGGTATTTTCAATACTTGATGCAGAGGGCAAACCCACAGTGTCTGGAATAGTCAGTAAAGCTGTCAAGAAGCCGGGCACATTTTGTTCCAGTCCTGTTTATGTGTTTACAGCTTTCGTAATGTCCATGTGCTTGTACAATATATCGTACCTACCTGAACTTTATACATCACTGGGCATAATCTCGTCTTGACCATGACCCATACCCATGCAGGCCCATTCCTGTGGCTCCTACACCAAACCCTGTCCCCTGAAGTAAACTGCCTCTCTCACTTAATTGAGTCTTGTGTCTGGCATTGGCACTCTTGATGCCATTTCACCCTCTCCCACCCCCAAGTCCACGAGGACCAGATTTAACCTGGTTCAGAGTCTTCACCCCAATAACAACCCTGCTGGAGCTAGCCCTGTGGTTGCGTAAGGGGTGGTCCTATAATCAATCAGAACCAGGACAGTTTGGTATTTGGTGAAGGTGTAGGCTGTTCCTCAAAGATTGGACTGCTCTGTCTGCCAGACTATTGGATGATGGATGGGATGGAGTTGTCCTTAAATGCTGAATACTGTTCAACTTTAGGAAATGCTCCAATTCCCTGCTGGGAAATGATGACCCATTACCTTCTGATAATCTGTGAATTGCAAAAGCTTGCAGATTTTCTACCATCACCCATGTGTTTGACGAATGAACTCTATACAAGTCAAACCACTTTGAATGGGTGTCCCCAATGATCAGAACATTGAGCCCATGAAAGGAGCCACATAGTCGACATGTAACTGAGTCCAGGGTTTACCCAGCCATTCCCATGAATGTAGGAGAGCTGCTAATGGCAATTTTTGTCATTGTTGGCACTCTGGGCACTACCCCAGCACTGCAGCTATGTCTGCATCCAATCGTGGCTACCAGACACCATTTCTCACCATCGTCTTTATTTTGGAAATCCCTGGAAAACCCTGGCAAAATCCAACCAGTATCTGGCCATGACCTTTGCACAGGACAATCACTCTTGCTTCCTGTAATAAAATGCCATCCTCTGTTGTGATCTGGTCTCTGGGGTCCAAAAAGGTTTCAGTTCTGGTTGTGACAGCCCTTTGGTTTCCCCCTTTTTAGTAAGAAAGGAGGAGAACATGCCTCAATCTACATCAATGAAATTGAGGTCAAGAGGGTGGAGAGCGGCAGGTTCCTTGGAGTGATGATAATTGACAACCTACCCTGGTCTTCCCACGTAGTTGTGAAGGTCAAGAAGGCACAACAACACCTCATCTTCTTCAGGTAGTTCAGGAAATTAGGCATGTCCAGAAGGATCCTCACCAACCTCTACTGTTGCACCTTTGAAATCATACTGTCCAGGTATATAATGGCCTGGTATGGCTACTGCTGTGCCCAGGGCTGTAAGAAACTACAGAGAGTGGGATGCACAGCCCAGGCCATCATGGAAGTCAACCTCCATCCATGGACTCTATTTACATGGCTCACTTCTGTTTAATCATCAAAGACCCCTACCAGCCTGGTAATGATCTCCTATATCCTCTTCCATCAGGCAGAAGATACAGAAGCTGGAAGACATGCACCAGCAGGTTTAGGGACAGCTTCTTCCTGGCCATTATTAAACTATTGAATGGATTCTTTAGCCTCAAATAGTGTTGATCTTGCTAATGTTGATCTCTCTTGTACGCCCTGTGCAATATTACCTATATGCCTCAGTCTAAATCTTTTGTTCGGTACATCCTTGCTTACTTGGATCTGCCCGTATTGCTTGCACACAAAGCTTTCGTTGTACTTCGCTACATGACACAACAAATCAATTAATCAGTCAATCACCACCAGCTATTTTAGTTTTGCCAGGACAGAATCTTTCTGAGTCCGAAGTCTGATATTGTCAGCTGTGACTGGAAGTGTGTCCAGAAAAGTTAAAACCACTGCGGGCTCTTCCTGTGGCAGTATCTGCCAATGGGAGATGATTCAATGCATCTGCATTTGTTAGTTCACCTCTTGGACAGTGTTCCAACTGGTAACTTTATGCTCGTAGTATTAGACTCAATCTTGAATTCAGCCTGAAGCTATGAGCGGCACTGCCTTGCCTTCCTTAAGGTTTGTGGTCCGTTATTACTACAGATGTACATGCATAAAGGTGTTGGTAGAATTTCCTGACTCCAACAATGACCGCCAAGCCTTCCTTCTGTATTTGGGCATATTCTGTATTTGGCACATTAGCCAAAGTCCTGGATGCAAGTGCTTTTGGGCATTTCTTAAAAATGGAGTTGCAGGTCAACAAGAAAATGAAGAAGGCAATTGTATGCTTGCCTTTATTGGTCAGTGCATTGAGTATAGGAGTTGACAGGTCATGTTGTGGCTGCCCAGTACATTGGTTAGGCTGCTTTTAGAATGTTTCATTCAATTCTGGTCTCCCTGCTGTAGGAAGGATGTTGTGAAACTTGAAGAGGTTCAGAAAAGATGTATAAGGATGTTGTCAAGGTTGGAGGATTTGAGCTATAGGGAGAGGTTGAATAGGCTGGGCTATTTTCCCTGGAGCACTGGGGGCTGAGAGTTGACCTTATAGAGGTTTAGAAAATCATGAGGGGCATAAATAGGATAAATGGACAGAGTCTTTTCCCTGGGGTAGAGGAGCCCAAAGCTACATAGCATAAGTTTAAGGTGAGAAGAGAAAAATTTGAAAGGGGCCAAAGTGACAAGAGAGCAAAGCCTCAAAATAAGTGGGAGCAGATTTAGGACTGAACTCAATAAGAACTTCTTCACTCAGACAGGTGTGAATCTGTGGAATTCCCTGCCCAGTGAAGTAGTTGAGGCTTCCTTATTGAGTGTTTTTAAAGCTCAGATACATTTTTGAACTGTAAAGGAATTAAGGGTTATGGTGAGAGGGCAGGTAAGTGGAGTTGAGTCCATGAAAAGATCAGCTATGATCTTATTGAATGGCGGAGCATGCTCAAAGGGCTGGGTGGCCTACTCCTGCTCTTAGTTCTTATGTTCTTATGTATGAACGTTCCATAATAATTCATCCACCCAAGGAAAGACCTAAACTCCGGTACCGAGATGGGAGCCAGGGCACATTTGATCGCCCTCACTTTATCTTCCAATGGGTGTAACCCAGTCACTTGGGGTGCCTGGACCACACATTCTTCCCTTCTAAGGCTTACACCAACCTTGGAGAAATCACTAAGGATTATATCCAAATTCTCTGAGTGCTTCTTATTGATCTTCCCTGTTATTCGCACATCATCAAGTTAAATGGTGACCTGGGGTAAACCTTGTAAAATGTTCTCCATTGTCTGCTGGAAGACAGCACAGGCTGATGATACCTCACATGGCAGTTTCATATATTGGTACAAACACTTATGGGTATTAATTGTAGCATACTTTTGGAAATCCTCATCTAACTGCAATTGCAGTACACATGGATCATATCCAGCTTCGTGAATGACAGCACCCCCCTGCCAGCTTTGCATGTAAGTCCTCTATGCAAGGGATTGAGTATTTATTCAGCAACAAAATGTGGTTCACTATTTGTTTACAATCCCCACAAAGATAAACCAAAGTTTCACTTCACAATCGGTATGCACAGTGCTGCCCATTCCATAAAATGGACTGGTTTAATAATTCTTTCACTTCCAGCCTCCTGATTTCTGCCTCTACTTTTGCCCATAATGCAAATGGCATTTGGGGAAGGCCTTGTTAGGTTCATGAAACTACATTCTGACCAACATGCAAGTTGGCTCCTTTGCTCCTTTGATAATCCCTAGGCCTTCCTGAGAAAACCTCCAGGCATCATTCAGGCAGCCATTTTCTAATCAAAAAGTGTTCAACCAAACTAGGGGAATCTTTCTCAACCAATTTTATTCTCTCAAGCTTGGGCCTGAGCCTTTTACTACAATCAGCTGATTCAAATAAAAGACCAGAATCAAAGTTGTAAAGGTTCCCTGGTATAGGTTCTCAGATTAGCCAAGGTCTTGCTCAAACTTAAAGGTTGGAGTCCAGAGTGAATTTTGGTAAAGAGTTATTCTGCATTTACTGATACAGTCTCACTAGCATCAATCTCCATTAGAACTGGGTGACCATTCAACCAGATGCTTGTTTTGAGTGGTTCTGATTTGGATGTTGTTGAGGAATTTAACTGTTACAAAGCAGATGTAGGTGGACTTTCCAGAGTGAGCACTCTGCTGAATACCAACCTGTGACTCCCTTACTCAATTTGGGCCAGTAAGAGTCTTTTGTTGTCTCAAGTCTGCAAAGCGGCAGTGAGTACAATTGCTTGCCGGCCCAGGATCCTGAAGAAAATGTTAATCATTTGACCAAGACTTGGCTTTGTTTGAGGATTTGCTGCGGGCTGACCGAAAGTCCCTCTGTTCAGGATATGCCCTGAGTAAGGCTATACAATTGGATTTACCCAAGCTCAGTCAGACCGGTGAGAGTGCCCACTTTCATTGGAATACCCTGTAATGCATATGCTGCGTATGTTGCCTTTCCCAATAACAAAGCCAGCTGTAGTGCCTGTTTAAAAACAAGCTGGGCTTCAGCTAGTAGGAACTTTTGCATGGTTACGTCATTAATCCCACATACCAAACGGTTTCTTAGCATCTCATTCAGGGTTATACCAAGTCACATGCCTCTGCCAATCACCTTAACCTCCTCAAAAACCTTGATACGGATTCCCCTGGTTCTTGAATTGCTGAATATAACCATTCGTGTCTCAGAAATAGATGCGGATTGAGGGCCAGAATATTCCTTAGCTAAATCTGTCAAATCCTGAAAGATTTTAGCAGCTAGTGCCTCAGAGCAAGTTAGGCTTCTAATATCAAAAATGTTACCCCTCTTCAAGCTGTCTGGACAATTGCTCATTGCTTTTCATCTGCCTCAATGTCATTTGCCCAGAATAAAAAATGCATTATTTTCATACTCTGTGTCCAGCCTTTGATACTGAGATCACACAAGTCAAGCTTCCCAAATAATGGCATGATGCAAGAAATGCTTACCCCAACTCAAAAACAACTGTTAGGAGCAAATTTCGTCAGGAGTGTGCTTTTCTCTTGTCACCACTGAAGTAACTATCCCAAGGCTCATATCCCTCTCTTTGCGCTTGGAGAATCCCTGACTCTGATCTAGCTTCCTCACAGCTAGCTCTCAGAGTGAATAGGATGTCTGACTGTCCTCTGCTTATCTGTCAGCCAGGATTCCCTGAGTGGACCAGATTAACAACCCCATTCAGGGAACTCATATTCTATGAAGTTCACATTGGCTGACCTCATTACAAACTATATCCTGCATTAAGAGGTTTGATCCCATCTGTCACATAAACCGTACTGTCTGATGATGGCCAGTTGACCGGAATGTTTTGTTTTCTTTTCACATTGCCTCAGTACCAGGAGCAGTATTTACCTTGCAGATGGCTATTCCACCACACTTGCTCATTGCCAGTTAAAGTGCATGACTTGAGCTGATGCATTTCAACAAGGTGGCTTGATTAACTTAGTCCTGAGGTTCTGTTTTTTATACAAATGCCCTATCAGATAGTCCTACATGAACTACTTCACAATTTACAGTATACTCTATATCAAAATACAACCAAAACACAATCACTGGATTTAGTTGGTGATGTAGTTAGTGTAAATGAAAACAAGAAAGGATAATTGGATATATAACAAATCCAATATCTATTTTTACCTTTCTCTTGATGAGGAGCTTTGTGAGAGAGACAGTTTATTCATTCCAAATAACAGCAATCTCTGCAATCACGAAACCCAATTAGCTGGCGGTGTACTTAGCTATCTAAACTATTTCCTTACTGCTCTATATCTGTACTTTCAGAGGATCTCTAATTAGCTTTTATCTAAAGAGGCTAGTCAAGGGAAAAAAGAGGGCTTAAGTGATTGTACCACCACTCAGCATTCAGCAAAATAATCATAAGCAATTTTAATCAGATTAATTCTGTCACAGATATCACTGAAAATTACCTCCCACTTCCCTCTCTTATGATAAGGACCAATCTTCATTCCGAGAGTACCAGCACCAGAAGGAGACCAATATAGAGTTGATAATTATGAACTATCAGTTTTTTTTAATGTTTTCAGTAGATTTCCCAGATACATTGTGCAGTACGAGGTTGCATTGTTGCTATGGAACACAGCAATAGGTACAATTTAATAAATGCTGGACATAATTGGTTTTGTCTGGCCATATTCTGGAACAGCCAAGTACAATGGAAAAGTACAACCAGCTATAACAGTGATGTATAAAAGTGTGAAAGCTGTGATAGAGGACTGTAATGACAGCACTTTGACTCCTTCAACATTGTATTTGTTTAGGAAGGTCCCAGAAATTGTATTTCACAGGCCACATTCGCTATCAACACACAATTATCTGGCTTAATCATGTGGAACGGTGGCAAATTCACCTGGGGCTTAGGAACTAATGACATTCTCGTATGAGCTGCTTTAGTGAAATGGCCTAGCACCTGAAGCAGGAACAGCAAGATTGCTGAAGAAATTTGGTTTCCTTTCTTTCTGCTATTTCACCGCATAGAAACTCAACTCAAATCAACAAACACTCTTGATTGAAGTGAGATAGTTGTGTTACTTTTGTATGGTTACATTGCGCAGGTTACATGTTGAAACTCTCTTCCTTCTGACAAAACTTCTTTCTTCCCAATAAATATTGAAATCTGTCAATAAATATATAAAGGATAATTGCAATGATACTAGAATTTTCAATGTGGGTCAAAAGATATTGATCTGAGTGAAAATGTCGAATGAATTGATGATAATACAAGACCAAACAATGTAAAAAATGTATGAGATAGTCAGCAAAATGAATACACATGTAACCTGAATATAGCGAAAATGATTTCTGATAACAAATATTCTAAAATCTGAATCTACTTCACATCTGACTAAATGGAACTTTGCTCAAGCTATATTGAATGGCTGCCCCACCTTTACATCATTGAACCAAAAAAGCAATAATATTTCAAATATAATTCCAATCATCTGTCTGAAAATGTCAAATGCTATGACTGGCTCAGTTAATTACACAGTAATTCCATCATTGTGAGAGGAAAGTAGTTCCGGGACTATTTTTTATTTGTGACTATATGTCTGAATATGTAATACTTTCAGGACAGACTTGAAATAAGTTTCTGAAGCATTGGAACCAATCTGATAATTACTACTAGGAATGAAATAAGCACTTGCCTAAATGGATTAGTTTCCAAAGGCAGAGTGAGCTTCAAATTTCTGGGTGAAGAAGAACAAAAGAAACCTATTTCAAATCACTGTTCAGGGACCTTGCTGGAATGTGTAATTTGGCTCAACTATGATGCCGCCAACAGTTGAATAGCACGATGACACTCACTATCTCAATTCACAGATGAAGAATGACTTCTTGGTGAGACATACCCAGTGTTTGTGAAATCATTTGCCCACAGGAGCTGATAACTTTAGGAAGAAAGAAAATTGGCAAAATAAAAGAAGAATATAACAATTTCAAGTTGAACTGAGAGTTTACTGTAATTGAATGACCTTGGTGCTCCCCCTACTTGATCACACTGTCACTCAATAATGCTCAATTGGTTAACCCTTGATACAACCACACGTCCAGTAGACACTGTAATTTTATAGCAAAAGAAAGGATTTAAAAAGCTTCCCCTTAGCAGAAGATCATAAAAAGACTTAAGTACTCTGTCTATCATCCTGTCAATGTATCATATGTTGCTGCCACGTTAAATAAAATTGAGATATATTAATCTGTCCTCAGCAATCAATAGAAAACTCTGGTGTGAAGTGTTTAGTAATATATTTAGCATGTTAACTCAACTGTGGATTTTATTTGCAAGGTTACCTCTAATTGCGCAAATCAGCAATTGTTAAAAATCATTAAACACACTGAAAAGTTATTATTGCGAGGTTGGTGAATATGTATACTTCGAATGTTTTCACAATTTCCTCTGAATGCAAGTCAGGTTTGTTACTGAGGAGTTAGTAAGATATAGCAGGGTAATTTAAACAAAGCATGGAAACCCATTCATTTTAGGTTACATGTGAATTCCCAATGCCATGTTTTGTAAATAGCACCTAGAATAATTTCAGAACTGGATTTATTACTTACTTGATTGTGTCTATTGTGGTGGGTATGATAGAACCTAATGAGGTTCACTATCTTACAGGCTATTTTAGTTAAAGAACTGATCTGCTTGATTTCATGAAAGTGAAAACAAAGACAAAGTTTGTTAATGTACCAGCTTGTGAGTTTCAGTTTTTGTAAGACTGTTAAATATTTTATTCAATATTATATATTTAACAACTGTGTAACCTTAACTAATGAGTGAAATTTTAATTCATGAAAGTATAAAATATATGGCACAAAAAATATTTTAAGAGCCTCAATCCAAAAGTTTTGATTTCTGTTTTCAAATGCCTCCACGGTTTTGTCACGACTGTTCTGTAATCTTCCCCAGACATATAACATTCAAGATCTCAGTGCTGTTCCATTCCTGGCCTCTTGATCACCTCCAGTTTTTTATTGTTCCACTGTTGATGGCCATGTCTTCAGCTGCCAAAGTCTGAAGCTCTGGAACTCACTCCAGACAAAACACATTCAGCTTCTTTGCTTCTTCCTGTCTTGAAGACATAACTTTAAACTTACTTTTTGGACAAATAATTCAGTTAGCGATACCAATACCTCCTTATGTGACTTGGGGATTGGATTTTACCAAGTTCAAGGTGACAGATTAGGAAATTGCAGAAGGAGGAGGGAGCTGCAGTGGGGTGACTTCCCAATGTAGTCTACTGCCAGAAGCAACTTGGTGCGTAAGTAAGTCAACTCTTCAAGGCTGAAAGAAAAACAATTAACATTGTTAAGGTCATGATTAGGATTGATTTTACTGCCTTGCCTGTATTTTTCTGGATGCCGCATTCATGAATGGGGACTGAGGCTCCATCCTCAGAAATATTTGATCATAAGTAGTGAAGCTAACACTCCTATGGCCACATGAAATTCATTCCTGATGAAGGGCTTTTGCCCAAAACGTCAATTCTCCTTCTCCTCAGGTGTTGCCTGAGTGCTTCTCCAGAACCACACTTTCGACTGGAAATAGGGGCAGAAATAGATCAGTCAGTCCCTCATGGCTGATCTTCTTTGCATTTTCAAATACCACATTCCCATCTACCCCCAATAACCCTTGACTCCCTGTCTAATGGGAACCTATCTGCCCCTGTCTTATAGATATTCAATGACCTTCATCTCTACTGCCTTCTGAGGCACAGATTTGCAATATTGAAACAATTCACCTTCTGCCTGAATTAAAACCCAGCACTGCACATGCTGGAGCTTTGAAACAAAAACAGAAATTGTTGGCAGAACTCAGCAGGTCTGGCAACGTCTGTTGTTGGGGGGGGGTGAGCAGAATTAATGTTTCGAGTTGAATGACTTCATTAGAACTGACAGGAGCTAAGGAAAGATGATATTCATGCTGAAGATGAGGGGTTGGGGAGAGAAGAGATAAGTGAATAGACAGAGACAGAATTCAGAGAGAAAGAGACACGTGAAAAGGGTGGGCAAATGAGGTGTTACTGATAGTAGGCCATGACAGAAGAGAAGCTGAATAAATCATAATGAGATCTGAGAATAGGAAACAATGGGTAGGTTGCACTAAACTCCACATGATGACAGTATCAGAGGTGTGGGGGTGGGTAAAGATCATGGAAGGATGGAATCAGGCTCTAAAGTTACTGACCCTGATATTGCAATCTAGAAGCTGCAGGGTTCCCAAGTGGAAAATGAGCTGTCATTCTTCGGGCTAGCACTGAGGCTTGCTGGAAGACTACAGCAGGCTTCCAACAGCCATGCTGGCCAGGGAACATGCTGATGTGTCGAAATGGCCAAGGCTGAAGTGACCTGAAGAAAGTGAGAGGAGTTAAAGGAGAAGTTGCTCAGGGTGAGGATGAGCTCAGCCGGGCGGAGGAGGCTGGTGGTGGATGGGGACGATTCTGGCCTTTATTCCAGGAATCGTGTAAATCTCGTTAACCTCCTTTTACATTCCCCCAATGCATTTCCATCCTTCCTTAAAAAGGGGATCAAATTAAGTACAGCTTTTAAGATGCGATTACACCATGCATTGCATAACTGAGATACAACTTCCTCATTTATATTTGTTTCCTCTCATAATGAGAGCTAATGTCTCATTAACCATTTTGCTTACACGTTGTAACTGCACACTAACCTTATGTGACTCATGTATCTCACCCATTCCGCTAGATGCTGCTAACTACCTGTCTCTGGCTCCTTTTTTGGCCAGTTCAGTGAAGTTTCTCTTCAGCCTACTTGTCGAGTTTGAGTGAATGCATTTTTTTTTAAGCATTTCTCGAAGTCTGTCTCAAGGCTAATCCTTGACCTACCTCAGGTACTCACTCCCTTGATGCAGTTTGTCAAGGGAGCTGTCAGTAGTTTTTTTTTTTTTTTTAAAACACAGATGTTAGATTAGATTACTTACAGTGTGGAAACAGGCCCTTCGGCCCAACAAGTCCACACCGACCCGCCGAAGTGCAAACCCACCCATTCCCCTACATTTACCCCTTTACCTAACACTACGGGCAATTTAGCATGGCCAAATCACCTGACCTGCACATCTTTGGACTGTGGGATGAAACCGGAGCACCCGGAGGAAACCCACGCAGACACGGGGAGAATGTGCAAACTCCACACAGTCAGTCGCCTGAGTCAGGAATTGAACCCGGGTCTCTGGTGCTGTGAGGCAGCAGTGCTAACCACTGTGCCACCGTGCCGCCTCAGTAGTTTTATTTTTTTTTCTTTTTCTTTTTTTTTACACAAAGTGCACGAATCTTTATTCAAATTCCACCACCAGGAAGATAGGAAAACACCCGGGTGGCCAGTGACAAACACTGCCCTTCAGCCTCAGTAGTTTTATTTTTCTCTTTCCCCTTTCTCTTTTAACCCCCACACTACCACCTAAGTGCGGTAGTGCTTATTTTTTCCCCAGCACCCATGGTGTGTATGTGAATCTCCTGTTTATTTTTTTTTTTCAAAGTGCACCAATCTTTATTCAATTTCCACCACCAGGAAGATAGGAAAACACCCGGGTGGCCAGTGACAAGCACTGCCCTTCAGCCTCAGTAGTTTTATTAGACTAGCAGCATTAATGGGATTGGCGAATGGTCAATGGGTGGGAGGGGAAAGCACATCTTTAAACAAAAAACTCACTGGTCTGGTTCCCATGACTGACCCCTGACGGACAAAATAATAGCAGCGAAAGACTCCTGAGCCTGGGGTTCTTCTGCTCCATCAGCCTCTTTTTCTCCTTTCTCTTTTTTTCTTGGGTGTGGCGATGGCATTGGCAGTGAGGTGAGTCCAGGGCACAGACTTGTGGCAGAGGCATCGGACTCGGGTCTGGGTGCTACGATGTGAGCCTAGCGCCAACACATGGCAGCTGCAACGAGAGCTGGTTTGGGTTCCCGCGACACCTGCGTCTGGCGCAGATTCGCGGAGGCAACAGCGGTGACAGGTTTGAGCCTGGTACAAAACCTGACAGCATCAGCCAGGTGGGCCCAGAGCAGACTGTTGGCAGGGGTGGCAGATTGGGGTTTGGGCCGGTGCGGCACCCAGCAATATCGGTGGCAACTACATCGGTAAGGCCCAGCGAGAATTCATGGTGGAGGCAGCATTAGTGGAGGCAGGATGGCACCACAGTCTGGCAACTCTTGTTCCGTTGGTGTGGCAAGGGGACTTGTAGCTGGCTACTCCAGACCCATGATTGAGCACTGAAGAAGGATTGTAAAGCTGAACTTTACTTCTTTGTTTTTCTGCCTCTATGACTCTATGTTTCAGCTTATATTTCAGTATTTTAAGATGGTGCCATGAGTGGTGAAATTATACAACACTTTTCACTATATTTTGTAGCAAAATGCATGTGAAAATAAATAAATGAAATCAGTGAGTTTAGACTCCATTGGTCTGACATTAGTATTCCAAAGCCTACTGCAAAATTCCATACTTGGCATTATTTGAAAACAATCTTATGAAGCACTTTGGAGCATTTTACTCCGCTAAATGCTCTACTAATGCAAGTTGTTTTTGTTGATGGATGATTGTGTTTGTGGGCAAGAAGATCTATATTCTGACTTGTTGATTTCCCCTTTGGAAGTTTTGAAATGAGCTGCAACACTCCAAATTTGAAAAAAAAATTCATAACTAATTCCACCCCGACATTGTAAACAGTTGCACATCATGACAATACCATGAATCATTAATGAAGAAAATCAGTGTGTTGCAGTTGAACCAAGAGGAAGCATGATTGTTTGAAATTTTTGGGTCGCACCCATATTTTGTAGGTAGCATAGGTGTTGGCAAAGGCAAAGTCAATGCTCGTGGTGTCAGCAAAACAAAGTTATGTAGGCGTATCTAATGTCTCTAACTCCCAAATAAACATTTAAAACATACCTTTAAGCTGTGTTTTTATTTTGCCATTTATATTACCACATGAAAGTAAAATTGTTTTCCTTTGTGTATGATAGTTAAGTTTTCTTCTGTGAAGAATAATCTTATTACTTGAGGCAATTCTTATGTAATTCTGACAAGCTTCCAATATTGTGAGCTCTGAGAAAAGAAAGCAAAAAACAATAGTTTACTTGATGATTGTCTCATGTATTTTCATGGAGTCAACATGGTTACATAAGTACTCTCGGTAACCTTAATGGAAAACTTGCTTATAGTTATACATTTAGTTCAGAATTCAGGTATATAGAGCAGTCATTTATATAGATGACATAACAGTGCTTGTTGTGTCTGTCCTTCATGAGACATATATGATGGAACCTTTTTTTGGCCAAATTGCATCTTGTTATTTTGAAGTAGCCTTGCTGGGAGACCCAGTGAAATTTGTTGTCAAGTCTTGCCATGCAGGTGATCATGGGAGGTGGGTAGAGAAGCAGAATGTGAGGTATTAGACAGAAAATGGTGGCACACGTGTTTTCAGTTCAGAGAAGACTATTTTCCTACTTCCTACAATGGCGGGTACTCCTCCAGATGGGGTTAGACTGTTTTAACTGAATGGCAGCTTCACACTAGGCAGACAGTGTGTAATTCTTTCTAAAACTGATTATAGGGAAGAAGACATCCAGTTTCTGCCCCATCCCATCCAGCAGGACCACCCAGTCCCTGCAAATTTTGCTGTCTGCCATATCCAGCGCAAATCTCAGGAGTAGTACAGGACAGCTCAGGGCAGCCAGTGCTTATCTGGGTGCACAAGGGCTTTTAAAGATGGCATGGGTGCAGTGGATGCCAGTGAATTCCAGGATATCCACTTAGTGACGAGTTGTTCTAGGAAAGGCACAGCTGACAATGGGGCCAGAGTGGGTACTGAGGTTTCTCATAGAGGTGAGTTTGATAAGATACAGTGAGAAATTCTGTCAGTCCCCTCAGTGAAAATCCATCTAAAATGCTCAACACATTTCAGGCATAACCAAGAAAATGTAAGAAGCTGCCCTTAATTTCCAAAGCTTTACTGGTTCCAAATGGGTACAGTATTCAAGCAAGAAAACCAAGATTAAGCAGGTCAAGACCAAACAATAATTAAACTGACATCATAAAGACATATATGAACTGAAGTAACTGAGAATTTTTGCAGTTATGCTGTTCAATATTAACATTAAAAAATATTAATAATTCAAATGCTTCAACTATACAGAATTGCCAATCTCATGTGGTTTATGATGTGGTCTAAACCATTTCATTGTGCTAGGGTCCTATAGTAACTTCTTCCCAAGTTCTAGTCCATTCATGTTTCTCTGCTATTTTATTCTACCAGATTTATTCTGAGATATTTTGACAGCTTTACTGAAATCGAGTATATAATAACGTTCAGGCTATAGGATTGAGTGGAAGGTGACTGTGTTTATCTAAAAGGACACAATTGATAAATGTTAATGACAGTTAAAAATGACCAGTTTGCTCCACTGCACAATTTGATGCCATAACATAAAAATTACAAAATTTCATTCATTTCTGACTCATGTGTATATTGGTTTTTATGTTTTTGTGGTTATAACGGTGGCTGCACTTCAACAGCACTGCATCACCAGAAAGCACTTTGAGGCATTTGTAGTGACAGAAAATGATGTCTAAATGCAAATCTGTCCATCTAACTCTCAGGGTGTAGCTAAAGTCAAATATTGTAAGTACCAGAATCTGAAATGAAAACAAGAAGTGCTGGAAGTTTTGCAACAATAATTTGGTTCCTGTTTTGCAGATACTACCTGACCTGCTAAGTATTTACATTTGTTGTTATTATTTCACAAGGAGAAATGCTCTGAATAGTTTACAATGGTACATGTTTAATTGTTGAAGACAATATTTATTTTGAATATTTAACTTTGTTTATTCACATCCCGAAGAGAAAAGCATCACGTAAGCCAAGAGCAATTTGATGGAATAATGTGAACTATTCAAAGTGGAAGCTTGTGCGTTCATAACAATTATCAAAATCTGAAAGTGATATTCTGGACTCGTGTCTGTTCACTAAAATTAGCAATCCATATTGTGGAGTTCTACTGAATTTTTCATTAAACTGTCAAATTTGGACATTGTCTTGAGTATTGTGCACAAATTATTAATGTACTTGTATCAAATACCTACCTCCACCATTTTAACTAAGGTATTAATCAATCTTTTAAAAATCTAATGCTTTCTTGACAGCATCAACATCCTTGCCATTATATAATGGTAGAGTAGGAGCCAGTTTTGTATTGTATTTCAATGAATATTTGAACATTGTTATGACCAAGGTAAGATAAATGAAGAGCTGACTCATCCAGGTAAGTGGAGAGTATTCCATCACACCCCTGACTTGTGCCTTGTCGATAGTGGACAGGCTTTGGGAATGAGGAGATGGGTTACTAGCTACAAGGGTTTTAACCTCTGATGTGCTCTTATAGCCATTATGTTTATATGACTAGTGCAGTTCATTTTCTGTCAGAGGTAAACCCGAAGATGTTGATAGTGGGGGATCCAGAAATGGTAATGGAATTGAATATCAAGGGGTTAGATTCTATCTTGTTGGAGGTGGCCATTGCCTGGAATTATGTGGCATGCATGTTATTTGCCATGTGTCAACCTAAGCTTGGATATTGTCCAAGTCTTGCTGTATTTGAATCCTGGAGTGATTCAGGAAATGAAAAGCTGTGAATGGTGCTGAATATTGTGCAATCATCAGCAAACATCTCCACTTCCAAACATATGAAGGAGGATAAATCATTGATGAAGCAGCTGAAGATGTTTGGGCCTAGGTCACTACAGTGAGGACCTCCTGCAGAGATGCCCTGGAGCTGAGATAACTTATCTCCAACTACCACAACATCCATCTTCACACATGGTGTGCCTCCGACCAGAGGAGTGTTTTTGCCCTGATTCCTATTGACTCCAGTCTTGGTAGACTCTCCTGGCACCACATTGTGTTCAGCAGCTTGGTTGAAGGGAAACTGTTCCAGAATGGAGTCCATTGAACTTATCTGGGGGACTCCAGAAACATTTGTACCTGGTTAACCTATGTATGCGAAGGATCTTCTTACTAGAGACAAGTGGACTCCCTCCAATTCAACATCCAAATGTCAGAAGAAGGCAGGCCTGCGGTGGGGGTGATAAATAAGGGGGAGAATGTTGGTGGAGGGACAATGCTGTGAGTTGGCTTCGGAGGGACCTTTGTGTGTGGGTTTTCCTCTAGCTACCTCCGAGAACTGCCCTGTTATACTTCTGCTGAAGAGGCAACTGGGTGTGCATCAGGTTCCCCTGTCTCCATGCTTTCTGTCCGGAGGGCCAATGACTGGGTGATAGAATGCAGATGTAATTGCCTCTCAATCAGACCCTGAGGGTGTGGGCTCTCCATGGCAGCTACCAGCCTGTCCATGGAGAAAGACAGACAATCATGTGCTTGAATCAAAAAGTGTGATGCTGGAAAAGCACAGCCAGTCAGGCAGCAACCAAGGAGCAGGAGAGTCGACATTTTGAGCGTAAGTGTTTCTCCTGAGGAAGGGTTTATGCTCGAAACATCGACTGTCCTGCTCCTCTGATGCTGCCTGACTGGCTGTGCTTTTCCAGCACCACACTTTGTGACTCTGGTCTCTCGCAACTGCAGTCCTCACTTTCTCCTAATCATATGTTTGAGGTAACTGGCTCACCACAGTGCAGCTGTATTCCCGCAGCCTCTGGGTCAGTGAGGGCCCACATTGTTCTGCTGCCCCTGTACCTCTGATTGCTGACACCACAGGGTCCTCTCCAGCTCATGGCTGAGCAGATGACTGGTCCCTGGCAGTCCTCCAAGTGCCCACAGTCTGGGGCATCTCTTCCTCAACCAGCTGCAGAGCTGTAGCAGTGGGGTATTCATCAATTGGCATTTGCAATCTTTCTAAGTGTGACCTTCCCACTGAGGGGTCAGTATCTGGGCCGGACTGGTAGGAGCAGTCTTGCTGTTGTTTCCTCTGAGAGTTCAACAATCTCGTTCTCGGGGGTTGAGGGGATACTTGAGATGGAGCAGTCTGTTTCTCTGCTGTGATTGCAGACATCTCACTGGTACACAAGGGACTGAAGGTATCACAGCTGGTGGTTAGGAGCAGAATGCAATGGAAGACGCTGACAGTGGGGTTAGTGTGAGTGTTGAGTGGTACTTACTTAGTGCATGTCCCGGTATCCATGCAGCTACTGTCCCACTGTTCTCCTGCCAGGATCACGAATCTTTTCACTGTAGTGGGAGAGGAGCTTGAGGTTGGGCTTCCCTCCATTTGCCCAGTCCCTTTCTGCCCTATTGTCAGCTTTCTTCAGCTGGAAAGAGAGAAAGGATTGAATTGAGTGAGAGGAAAGTCAGTGGCACAGCCGTTAGTGTTTGTGAAGTGGGGGAACAAGGTTGTGAGGTGTCTCGAGTGAGTGAGTAGAAAGCGCAGAGACCATGTGGGTTAGTGGTGTAGGTAACTGGGGGAAACAACACCAAGTGAGAGAAGATGTTGCAAATAATCATGAGAGTGGCAGCACATGAGCCTTAGTGGAAGGTGGGCGCAGCAGCAGAGATAGAGTGAGGGTGATGTGGTGAAGTGAAGAGTGTGACATTTACTCTGGTAGAGTGGAAAAGGTCACTGACCTTCATGTGACACTGCAGGCCATTCCTCTGGGTTGTGGAGACCTCACAAGCAGGCCAACAATCTCTGACCACTCTGTCAGTGTCTGGTGTCATGGCCTCCTCTGTTGGTCTTGCGGTAAGAGATCTACCCTGCTCAGCAGCCCTGTCAGAGAATCGTGGAATCATTTTCCCCTTCTCCGACTTGCTCTGAATGAATGTCTGCTACCGAGCAGGGCAGGTTCAGAACAACAGCTCATATCCAAGTGCAAAGTGACCTCTTAAACATAACCCAAGCACAAAGGATGCTGGTCGTGAAATGATGCATGGCTAGTCCATAGGAAAACCGCAAAAGGAAATGTATGATTTTCAGTCCAATGACGTCTGAACACCACTGCTGCCTTTGGAATAGAACTTGAGCAGGGAACTGCAGTGCTTCTGTAATTTGGTGTTTCACCCCAAATCTTTGCAAATCTGATGGAACAGGGATGAACAATTCCTCCATGCCACCAACCTACAATCTGTTCTGGTATAACGCGATAGTTCCATTCTCGTGCGGTCTCGCATTATAAGAAAATTGTGCAATAGCTGCGCAATTTAAACTAATGGGGCCAGAATCGCATTATAGCCAATACAGGTGAGAAAAGTCTGCATTCTACAAATGATGGTCTAAATTCATCCATCACATTAAAGCCAATTCGCATTTAAGAAACACATGTTATAGCAGAACTGACGTATATCCCAAATTTGTATTTTTTTAAAAAGTGTTCCCATGGGATGTGGCATTGCTGCATGGGCCAGGATTTATTGCCTGTTACCATTGAGAAAATGCTGGTGAATTGGCTTCTTGCCATCTTACAGTCCATTTGGGGTAGGTGGATCCACAATGTTGGCCAGAAGGGAGTTCCAGCATTTTGACAGCGACACATTCCAAATGCAATGACTTCTCCCTTTCCTCATTTCATGTCACAGATCTTTCTCTTTGCATTCTAGTTCGCTGGTCTAGCTGTCCTGGTCATTGCAGAATATTAGCTTTATTAATGCAGTGTTGATTAATAATGACATTTCATATTATTCAATTAGTCTATCAATTAGCTGATAACAGATTCACCTTATCATATGTTGTACTTCAAATTACTTAAGTACTGAGTCCCAAAATAATATCTTTGGAATGAAGTCTAGTCAATTTGAATCAATTACATCTCAACTTTCCAACTCCAGGGAATACACACCATACTTGTGTAACTATTCTTCATAAGTTAACCCTTTAAGCTCTGGTAAGTAGACCACTGGTCATCATTTGAATGAAGTTGTGAATTGTACACTATGAAGTCCCTTTCTGCAGTCTGAAACAATCCGCAGTGAAGAAATTCAGAGCTGTGGTAACTTTGAGAACCCACTTGCCTGGCAGCTTTCCTGGCTCAGTAGGTGCTTTTGTAGGAATGCAATGTCACTCACACGTTCCTTGGCAAACAGCAGCCTCCTCCAGCACTGTATCACAAAAAGGCCCAAAAAAGATGACTCTTGGTTGAGTTTGATTTCCTTGTGCATCCCCCAATCACACACATACACAAGCCCGGACTTGATGTCTTCTGAAAGGCCCATCTCCTGCTGCATCTTCTTTCACTCTTAATGCATCCAAAAGCAATAAGCAATACATTCTCCCCTTGTAAGTAGAGGAAGCTGATTCCTAGGTCCACTTTCCATTCCTGTAGTTGCTGATGCTGCACAATCGGATTTTCAGTTCAGTCATTGAGACGGAAGCAGGCCATTATCCCACTAATAGTCTCCCTGAAACCAGTAAGCAACATTCTAATGTCATGGCTGTGTTAACATTTTTGATTAGATTCCCTACAGTGTGGAAACAGCCCCTTCGGCCCAGCAAGTCCACACCGACCCTCTGACGAACAACTCACCCAGACTCATTTCCCTCTGACTGATACACCTAAAACCATGGACAATTTAGCGTGGCCAATTCACCTGACCTGCACATCTTTGGATTGTGGGAGGAAACCGGAGCACCCGGAGGAAACCCATGTAGACACGGGGAGAATGTGCAAACTCCACACAGACAGTCACCCGAGGCAGGAATCAAACCCATGTTCCTGGTGCTATGAGGTAATAGTGCTAACCACTGAGCCACCATGCCACCTTACAATAAGTCTTATCAGACCATTGGGCTGCTCTCAGATTAGACAGAGATGAAGGGTGCAGAAAAGATTTACAAGGATGTTGCTGGGGTTTCAGGATTTGAGCTATAGGGACAAGCTGAATAGACTGTGGCTGTTTTCTCTGGAACATCGGAGGCTGAGGGGTGATCATATAAAGGTTTATAAAATCATGAGGGACATGGATAGGCTGAATAGCCAAGGTCTTTTCCCCGATGTGGGGGAGTCCAAAACTGGAGGGCATAACGTAAGAGGTAAAAGATGCAAGAGAGATTGAAGGGGCAACTTTTCCACACATCGGATGGTGTATTTGTGGAATGAGCTGCCAGAGGAGGTGGTGGAAGCTGGTACAATTACAACATTTAAAAAGCATCTGGACGGGTATATGAATAGGAAGAGGGATATTTCAGCTTCAGAGTTTTAGAAGATTTATTAAAATGTTTATTCTACAAATTACAATTGATATATATCTACAACTGCTATGATGTATTTTTTCACTTTTATGCCAAGTAATTTCTAATTACAATCTTTGGCATTTGCAAACCAAAGTAAAAAGATACTTATATGTGACAAACATGAAGTACTTGCAGCTTGTAATATATCTGAGCACCAGTAAAAGAAAGCTTTTAGCTTTTTGGTAATGCTCTCATGTAAACTGCTGCTGGAATTTACAATCATAATCCCCTGTGCTTGAACATTTATCTTTATTAGCAATTGGATGAAAGAATCATTTATACAACAAAAAGACAGACACTGACTTTCAAGAAATGTCCACCTCACTCATCAAATACAGTATGATGATTATTTCCTGAAAACAGAAAATCTAAGAACTTTTTTCATCATCATATACGTAATTATCAGATGGTAGTCCTTGGTGCAATATTTCTAATGTAATTACCACCCAAAAATAGAGTGAATTGCACTTTGCAGATAAAAAAACATTGAGTTTTTGTTAACAGCCCAAGAGAATATTTTTCCAGTAATCACTATTCCTTGAAGCCAGCTAGTAGATTCTTCCTGAAAAAGATGAGAAACATGGGAAGAAAAAAGCTAATGTGAATTTCATTCTGTGTACAGCAGGCCAGCAGTGAGTGACAATGTTAATCACATAAAATATAACATATCCAATAATCCCAATGGCAGTGTTTCATTTGCTGCGGGGACAGCGTTAATGACATATTTAACAACTTCTTCGTGGTGTCCTCACTCGACATTAACCTGCTGTAAGGCGCACTGAGAAAGAAGAGAACGTGCAATCAGAACATTATTATGCTGACAGGCTGGGCTAACTGGGTTGTGAAAATAGGACAGGGAGGGCTGGCAATTGTATCTGATCAATAACCAGGAAAGGAGTGACAGATGCTTAACTGAACATTTGCTGAAAAAAGCATGACTTTAATCAGTGTGGATGTGAGACTCAAGGTGCCAAAAAAAATATTACTCCAATGCCTTTGCAGATCTACAGAGGTCTGCAACAAGATCATTTGGCCCATTAGGTCTGTACTTGCAACTTGCTTCAATTCAAAATTTATCCCATCATCCCTGTTCCTTCTCCTAACCCTTTTTCATCTTTGAATGATTTAACTTGAAAAGCTTTCAAAGCAGCAAAGGTTTCTGCCTCTCTTATTTGCTATGTTAATGTATTCCATGTTCCAATGTCCCTCTGTGTGAATAAATTCACCTAAACTCTTTCTTTATTCTGCGAGTGATAATCTCAAATTCATGGCCATCTATGGCAGCTCCTACCCAACCCAAGGCAATAACTTTTTCTATCCACATGTCTGAAACTTTTCATAATTTCATAGAGCTTAATTGAAACTCCTCCAACTTTTCTTCTCAATTAAGATAATCACATCTAAATATCTTGCTTCCCATAATAAGTGTACATTCCCATATCTGACAGCACCCTTGTTAATCTGTAATGTTAGTGCACTAACTTTATAACCATTATCCTTCATAATTTCAGCATGATCTCTTCACTCTTGTACTTCATTTTGAAAACCAAATAAATTAGCTTTTTCTTGTGGTTTATCTAAGTGGATTCTTATTTTCAGGGAATAATGTATTTAACTCTCCAGAATTATCAGTATCTTCCAACTGAATATACATTCCCATTCATTTTCCCTTCTCCCCAAGTATTTATAGCTGTCTAAATTGTAACTGAACTCTGTCTGCCAGTTCTGCTAAACTGTCTGTCTTCATGATGACTTTTAAAGTTCTGAGGCTTGCTATGTTTATGTTATCAACAAATGTGAGATTGTGTTCTGTGCACTTAAATTCAAATTCCCTACACTGACTGCAGGCAAAAGTGGGTTTAAAACTGAATTCTGTGTCCAATCATTACCATCACCAATCCAAAGAATATCCAGCACCTTCTTACTTTGTTTTCAATCAACCACCTGTTCATCCAAATTGCTACATTTCCTTTTATTATATGGCTAAATGTTTGTATCAATTCTCTTGGGAGATTCTTTTTTGAATCCTCACTGAAATCCCTTTCGACTCCATGTATTACATTATGTCTATCTTTTTAATCAGTCGTCTCTTTACAAAACATAACTAATTTTATCTCTTACAAATTAGGACTAACAGTACTTGATGAACTCATTTAGCAATTTTATTACCGATAAATATTTGTTCAGAGTGTGCCCACATCTGATGTTAGAATAACTGGTTAAAGGTTACTCAAAGGCAACCATTAACAACTTCCTGGTCCTTCCATCTACCAGCACCTATTAGACAAGCAGTGGCCAAACTGGTCTGGAGCCCAGGGCAATAGTGACAATTCAAGTGCATCTACATGATGTTTCTATTTCTTGTGTCCACAGCACATGCAACTTCTCTTTTAAAGCACAGTTCAAGTGACATATAGGTGACACCACAGTAATGTACAACTGATTCAATCACAGTTATTGTTCCCCACTCAAAAGCAAACAACTATTGCATTTAAGTCCCAAGAACCTTAAATAGCCACATCAGGAAGTAACCACGTTGAGTGATTCTGACTTTTAGGGATCTCCCAGGAGATGCAGCAGAATGGGAGAAAGTAAAGAACACTTAGACAATAGGGGAAAACACATTTCAAGAATGGGAAGGAGAAGGGCAGGTTGTGGTGATTTTGAAAGTACTGACAAAAAGAAAACGATGCATTTACTTGTGCACAGTTATTCATAAATGTTAATGAGTTTTGAGAAGATTTGTAGCTCTGAGTTTGAGGTTCTGGATGTAAATTTGCTCACTGAGCTGGAAAGTTTGTTTTCAGAACTCTTATCACCGTAATAGGTAACATCATCAGTGAGCCTCTGGTGAAGCACTGGTGTTAGTGAACTGCTTTTGATAGATGTGTTTTGGTTTCCTTGGGTTGATGATGTCATTTCCTGTGGTGATATCACTTCTTGTTCTTTTTCTCAGCGGATGGTAAATGGGGTCCAAGTTGACGTGTTTGTTGATAGAGTTCCAGTTGGAATGCCATGGTTCTAGTTATTCTCGTGCATGTCCTTTCTCATCTGTATGCAAGTTTACATACAGATGAGGAAGGGCACCACTTATACTGGGACAACACATCTATCCTAGGACAAGCCAAACAGAAACATGCATAAAAATTCCAAGAAGCATGGCATTCCAACCGGAACTCTATCAACAACACATCGTCTTAGACCCCATGTACCATCCTCTGAGAAAAAGAACAGGAAATTGCATTAGCATGAGAAATTACATCACCACAGGAAATGACATCATCAACCCAAGGAACCTGAAACACATAAATAGAAAGCAGGTCACTAACATCTGTGCTTCACTGGAGATACACTGATGATATTACCTAGTATGGTGATGAAACATCTAAAAACAAACCTTCAAGCTCAGTAAGCAAACTCACCACCAGTTATTCATAGAGATACTGAAGGCTGTCAGCCTCATTTGGGAAGGTATTAGTCAGGATGTTTTGTGGTGTGTGCTGCATTGAATTAATTGGAATTTAAATGAAGGTAAAGTCTGGACCATAGGGCTGTGCTCTCATCAGAGACAGAGAGATGACTGGTAGCTGTTGAATGTGAGGGTCACCATGCCTCAGGTGAGGAGAGATGTTGAAAATAAGACAACTTCAGTCAGTGCCGGAATTGAAGCCATGCTATTGGCATTACGTTGCATCGCACACCAGCTTTCCAGCCATCTGAGCTAACCAACCTCCCCACATGAAGGTAAGGGATATATAGAATGGTTACAAAGAAAGCTTACGATATATTTCTCTGATAATTTGGGTTTGGGTGTACCTTGTAATCATCACAGTTCTAACTCATTTGGTGAAGGAGAGAGCTGAAGCCAATCTTTTCCACCCTTTTAGTTATTTACAGCATTACACATTTCAAGCAAACACCTCCTAACCCAACAACCACTCGTTTTAATCAATGACTATTTGTAGGGTGCAAGTGAATCTTCAGTTAATCTTTTGACTTTCATATAATTAAACACAAGGAATGGTACAATTAACAATCTCTGAAATGTTTTTAAAGCGATCTTTGTAATCCTCCATGCCAAAATTGTTTGTCTGCATAGTAGTTCCCTTCGACCACCCTTTTGAACCCTTTGCAAAGCCAAGCAGAGTGAACCCTACTCTATATCTTCTCCAGATCTGGAAAACAGTTCAAAAATAATTGAACGTGACAGTATAAAACATAAACATTAGAACAATGTTGGCACCCCTCCTTAGTTCAAAATCATGTAGCTGCCTATCTGGCAGCATTGTGGGCAGAGCGTCACCACATGCACCATATTGATTGATGAAGAACCGATCTTCATCTACTCAAAGGATTGACAAGAAATTCCAGCTTTGCCAGGAACACCCATGTCCCAAGAATTAGTTAGAAATAGGGGTCAACTCATGAGATGGTTCTGTCTGTTAGTCTGTCCATGCTTACATGTTGATTCAATACTATAACCATAACCCACCAACAGGGCTGAATGAAAACAGAGTTACATTTCTTTCCTTCTACCTTACTTAGTCTAAATGATAAGACTAACACTGAGGTTAGAAAAAGTCAGAATTAGAATCCACTCTGTAAGACTTCTCCTTTCAAATACCACTTTGGTACTTTGCTTCATCAATTTCATACATTATATTAAGCTAGCCAGTGGTTGTTTGAAATGTAAATGTTTCCTTTCGTTCTTTTTTAGTTCAGAGATATTCATTTTATATTTGTATTATTAATTGGGCCCCTGAGGTCTGTAAACACATGCTGTATTTTGGAATACAACTTAAATAATGAATATGCATGTATATGACTCAAATCAATAGCAGAATATACGCAGATATAGAAGAACAGTCATTACTCAAATAGATTTCATTCCCAACCCCAGATTTATTTCATTATAAGTGTAGAAACTAACTCATGCTGTGAGCCTAAAGCAAATCACAATGTACATTTTAAAACAGAGTGTACATTTAATGACATTTTTTTTCCACAAGGAAAAGATTAAAATGCCTTAGTTCATGCAGATTACAGGTTCGGCCAGTAATTGCAATAGACAGGAGAGTTTCAAGGACACAGAATTAGATTCCAAGACAGTCAGATATTGAGAATGTACAAGGGAAAAAATTAAAGAACTTTATATAAAATGCACTAGGTGCCTCCAAAGTAATGAATCTGCCAAAGGCTGATAACATTTTACCTGAAGAGTTGATTGAAGAAACCAGATTATTCATTAACTGATACCTTAAAAATATCAATTTATTCTGATTATTTCTTAAAGGTTAAAGAGCAAGTAGGAAATCTGACACAGTAGATTAAAACAACAGTTCATTAGTGAAATAAATTTGACAAATGCCTTATAATCTATGAGGTATAAACTTATCGGGAACTGTAATCCATTTTTGTCATTCTGTCAACTGTCCATTTCAGATAATATGAAATATAGATTCTTTAAAATTTCAGGAACAATACAGTTGTATGTCACACACAATGTTGCTTCAGAATGACTCCTTATTATCCTTAATATTCGACCAAATAGACAAATCCATTTTATTATTGTATTTTCTTCATTTTTATATTACTGTGAACCTTTTTTATTTCTACTTTCCTTCTTAGGAAATTTATTATTTTATTTAACATGGGAGAAAAAATATATTACTACAACAGGATAATTTTTAATTAAAAGGAAGATAACTTCTCACTATTTGCTTTCCCTCAATGCAGACCAGTGGACAGGAACATAAATTTGGTTATAACATGAATTCTGAGCTTATTAGCTTTGTCCATCAACATCTATTGAGCATCTTAATATTGGAATGTGGAAGGACTGAATTTTCTCATTTTCAGTTCAGGTGCTTTGTTGAGTGAGATTTATGGCATCCAGTCAGCCATGACTCAGAAGGACATTTCTCATGTAAGGTTCCACTTAGAAACAGAAACATAGAATATCGGAGCAAGAGTGGGCCGTTTATCCCTTCAATCCTGCTCCGACATTCAACATGATCATGGCTGATCATCCAACTCAGTACCTGGTTCCCTTTCGACCAACACCCTTTGATCTCTTTAGTCCAAAAAACTATATCTAACTCCTTCTCAGAAACATTCAATATTTTGGCCTCAGCTGCTTTCTAGGGCAGAGAATTCCGCAGACTCACCAGTTTCTGGGTGAAGAAATTTCTCCTCATCTCAATATTAAATGGCCTAACCCATATCCTTGAAATGTGATCTCTGATTCTGGACACCTTAATCATCAGAAATATCCTTCCTACATTTACCTTGTCCAGTCTTGTTAGAATTTTCTACATTTATATAAGCTACCCCCTCATTTTCCTAAACTGCAATGAACATAGCCCTGACGGATTCCTGCCATTAGTCCTGCCATTCCAGGAATCAGCCTGGGAAACATTCGTTGCACTCTGTCCAGAGCCAGAACATCCTTCCTCAGATAAGGAAACCAAAATTCCAGGTGTGGTCTCACCAAAGCCCTATACAATTTCAGTAAAACATCTCTGCCCCTGTACTTGAATCCTCTCCCTATGAAGGCCCAACATATTATTTGCCTCCTTCACTGCCTGCTGTACTGTAAGCTTACTTCAGTGACAGGTCTACAAGGACACTCAGGTCTCATTATACTTCCCTATTCCTCAAGCTACAGCCATTCAGATAATAACCTGCTTTCCTGTTCCTGGTACAAAGTGGATAACCTCACATTTATCCAGATTACACTTCATCTGCCATGCTTTTGCCCACTCACTCAAATTGTTCAACTCACATTGAAGTACCTCTGCATCCTCTTCCCAGGTCAACCTTCTAGCCAGCTTTCTATCTTTTGAAAATTTTGAGCTATCACATTTAATTCCCTCATCTAAATCATTAATATGTATTGTGAATAGCTGGGGTCCAAGCATTGATTCCTTCTGTACCCTCTACTAATCAACAATCTACTACTTGGAAAAGGACCCATTTATTCCTACTTTCTGTTTCTTAGCTGTCAGTCAGTTCTCTATCTATATCAGTACTGCAACCCCAGTTCCATGCATATCAATTTTAAATGCTAATCTCTTATGTGTTTGCATTGATTGGCTGAAAGTCGAAGAAGCCGTGTGCACGTTGATATAAATCAAAGTTAATTAGCTTCATCTAATTTAGGCTTATATAAATAACTGAGTGAATCTATTATCTTCACTACTTTAGACATATTCAACAAGTGAGTCTGACCTGTCAGGGACTCTTGGGTGACTGCTTGCATTTGGAGCACTATCTCAGTTTCTGCGGCACCGGTCCATGAACCTCAGTCCAAAGGTGAAAGGTTTCCAAGCTGGGAAAACTCCCCAATATTAACCATATTCTGAATCTGATATTACATGTTGTACAGGTAGAAGATCCTTTATCCGAGCATCCAAAAACCAAAAAGCTCCGAAATCTGAAGGTCTTTTTGTGAAGTTTTTTTTTCTTGTTAACAAAGTTGTTTGGCGAATAAATAGTTAACCCAAGTCAACACCCATTCGATGTGTGTCACTCAGATGTGACATGGTGGGCTGGAGGGGTGGCCAAGCACGTTCTTAGTTAGAAGTCTGTTTCTCCAGTAAGATTTTTAAGACTTTCACCATTAAACTATCACATTCTGAAAACCAAAAAGTTCCAAATTCTGAAAAACAGCTGGTCCTGAGCATTTTGATAAAGGATCTTCTGCCTATATTGCTATCTCTGAGTACTTCCCCAAGCATTTCTGTGTGCTTGGTGGTCACAAGCAATTCCAGGTGTCACTACAAAACAGCGTGTTCGCAAACCAGAGCAAGGTCATTGCAAACAAAACAGGCTGTTTTCCATGAAGCCTGTTTCTCCTCTAGTTTCCTTTAATGGCTTACTGCCATGTATTAACAATTAATAATGTGACATTATCAAAAGTTCTGAAAGTTCAAGTAAACTACATCCACTGGCTCCCCCTTATCAACTCTACTGGTTACATCTTGGAAAAAGTCCAGTAGATTTATCAAGAATGATTTCTCTTTTGTAAATCCATGCTGACTCTATCCAATCCTATCACTGTTTTCTAAGTGTGTTGCTAGTCAATCTTTTATAATGGACTCTACTACTTCCCCCATTGCCAATAACAGGCTAAATGATCCATGATACCCTGTTTTCTTTCTCCGTCGCACTTTAAATAGTGTGGTTACATTAGCTACCTTCCAAACCATACATGCTCTTCCAGAGTCTATAGAATCTTGAAAGATGACTACCCATACACCTGTTATTGTCCACAAGCCTCTTCCTTAAATACTCTGGATTGTAGATGATTGGAACCCTGGGGATTTATTAACCTTTAATCTTATTAATTTCATCAACACAATTTCCTACTAATATTGATTTCCTTCACATTAGACCCTGCATTCCCCAACATTTTTGTGATATTATTTGCATCCTCCGCTTTGAAGACAAAATAAGAAAATGTAGTCAATTGGTCAGCCATCTCTTTGTTTCCTATTATAACTTCCTCTGAATCTTGACTGTAAGAGACTTACATTTGTCTCCACAATTTTCTTTTCTGTTCACATCCATATATAAGCTTTTACAATCAGTTTGTACATTCACCACAAGCTTATTTTCATACACTTATTTTCCTTTTTTTAATCAATCCCTTTGTCCTCCTTTGCTGAAATCTAAACAGCATCTAGAACATAGAACATTACTGCGCAGTACAGGACCTTCAGCCCTCAATGTTGCTCCGACCTGTGGAACCAATCTGAAGCCCATCTAACCTACACTATTCCATTCTCATCCATTTGCCTATCCAATGACCATTTAAATGTCCTTAAAGTTGGCGAGTCTACTACTTTTGCAGGCAGTGCATTCCATGCCCCTACTACTCTCTGAATAAAGGAACTACCTCTGACATCGGTCCTATATCTATCACCCCTTAATTTAAAGCTATGTTCCCTTGTGCTAGCCATCGCCATCCAAGGAAAAAGGATCTCATTGTCCAACTTATCTAACCCTTTGTTTATTTTCTATGTCTCAAAATCTAATTCTCAGTTCTGCACTTTAGGCTCCTCATGCCTTTGGCGAAATGGTCTATTTGTTCAGAGAAGATTAGGACTGTTCACATAACGATGAGGACACCTCAGTAGAATTTCAACCAAGGAAGCATAATTGATTAAATGTTTGGGATTTTCAAATTTAATGCATTTGTACAGATTCCAAAAAATTCTGAGTTTCAGAGGAATAATAATGATGAGCAGTGGCTTTTGTCCAGGCAGTTGGAAAGGTTATCTAAGCATGTTGGTTCCCATAAAATTTAGGATAGTATTTGCAGCCTATGATTCTTTAATAGCCAGGAATAATTGACAGACATTTCAAAGATCTTATTTTAGAATTGAATTTAATAATAGAGTCATAGAGTTATAGAAATATACAACTTGGAAACAGACCCTTCAGCCCAACTCACTGAACAGATATCCTAACCTAACCTCACTGAACAGATATCCTAACCAGCATTTAGCACATATCCCTCTAAATCTTTCTTCTTCATATACTTATTCAGATGCTTTTTAAATGTTGTAGCCTCCACCACTTCCTCTGGCAGCTCATTCCATACAGACATCACCCTCTGTGTGATAAAAGTTGCCTCTTAGGTCCCTTTTAAATCTTTCCCCTCTAACCTTAAACCTATGCCATCTAGTTTTGGACTCCCTTACCCTGGGAAAAAAAAAACATTGCTTATTTGCCCTATCCATGGGCCTCATAATTTGAAAAACCTTATAAGATCCTCAGCCTCCAACACTCCAGGGAAAATAACCCCAGCCTATTCAATTTCTCCCTATAGCTCAAACCATCCAATCCTGACAACATCCTTGTAAATTTTCCTTGTAAAGTTTCACAATATCCTTCCTATAGCATGGAGACTCAGGCGACTGACTGTGTGGAGTTTATACATTCTCACCGTGTCTGCGTGGGTTTCCTCCGGGTGCTCTGGTTTCCTCCCACAGTCCAAAAATGTGCAGGTTAGGTGAATTGGCCACGCTAAATTGCCCGTAGTGTTAGGTGCAGCGGTAAATGTAGGGGAATGGGTCTGGGTGGGTGCGCTTCGGCGGATTGGTGTGGACTTGTTGGGCTGAAGGGCCTGTTTCCACACTGTAAGTAATCTAATCTAATCTAATCTAATCTAATCTGTAGAGACAAGAATTGTATGCAGTATTCTAATAGTGGCCCAACTAACATCCTGTACAGCTGCAATGTGACTTTCCAACTCTGACACTTAATGCACTGACTAATAAAGGCAAGCACATCGAACACTTTTTTCACTATCTTATCGACACGTGACTCCACTTTCAAGGAACTATGAACTTGCACTCCAAGGTCTCTTTGTTCAGCAACACTCCCCTGCATTTTACCATTAACTGTAGAAGTCCTGGCTGATTTGCCTTTCCAAAATGCAGTACCTCACATTTATCTAAATTAAACTCCACCTGCCACTCTTCAGCCCATTGACCATATGTTCTAGAATCACATCTAAAGTGATAAATATTTATCGCAATTATCTATTCTAGCTTGCAGTTTCTAGCAATGGAGACTGGACACATTATAATCAACCTGCCTCTATAATATCATTTGAGAAAACTGAAGGTGCAATCAGTCTGTATCATTCAAACCCTCTACTGCATATTAGAAAATCAATTATTTGTCCCAAATCCTACTCCTAGTGTAACATTAAATATGTGACTGGGTTTCTTACACTGCCACACACAGAATTGGCAGGACACACATTCTCATCAATGTTTAGACTCCTGCGGCTGGAAGACCCTGTCACCTAAGAGGGCATCCTGCTTTGGAGAGCTCCTTGCCAATTCAATCCAAAGAACTGGAGCCAAGTTGGAAGAAAGTGCCTTGGTGTCAGAGCAAGGACTAGAGATAAGAAGCAGAGAGAGGTAGGGGCTTTTTTTACAGAGGCCAAAGAGGGGAAGAACACCAGAAAGGGGGCTTGGCAAGTTTTGGGAATGCAGAAAAGGAGCCTGCAAGGGAGGTGTAATTGTGCTTTCCTGTTCAAAGGCTGAGAAGAGTAACTTGATGGGCTTCTCCCCCAGGCACTCCACATCTTTACCTCCCTTCATTAATACATCACTTCAGGTCTTCAATTGATGCAAAGGCACATGGGTCATCATGAGCATTGGTTGTCCCCTATAAAATTGAAGATGGATCAGGGTAGCCAATAGGATGGATAAATGGAGAATTTTATGTGCATCCTTCCATCAACTGCAAGCCCACTGGACCAGATACAATTTTGCCCCTAGTTTTATGCACAATAATGATATACACGGAGCATGAGAGAGATGCTATATAGATTTAGAACTGGAAAGACATTATGAAACTTCCTCCAAACATTTCACCTCTCTATTATCTTATGACAGTTCATAATCAAAGATTTCATTATTCTTCCAAATATCTTTCTTTTTGGTTTTGTATGTATTTGCTTCCCTTATGTCTCTGAAATACTTCGGGATGTTTTATCAGAATGAAGGTACTTGACAAAAGTAATAATTTGGAGACACTAGTGTTGGACTAGAATGTACAAAGTTAAAAAATCACACAACACCAGGTTATAGTCCAACAGGTTTATTTGGAAGCACTAGCTTTCGGAGCACTGCTCCTTCATTAGGTGGTCTCACCTGATGAAGGAGCAGTGCTCCGAAAGCTAGTGCTTCCAAATAAACCTGTTGGACTATAACCTGGTGTTGTGTGATTCTTAACTTGATAAAAGTAAGTCATTTTGAAAGAGTAGGAGTTTAGAAGTTTACCCTAACTAGTGTATTATGACATATTGTGTTGTTGCCTCGTGCACAAAATGTTGGTTTAGGGTCATTACCTTCTTTATTGGTTCTATTTCAAAAGCACCTGTATTCAATTTTGCCTTTTGGAGTTACTTACTTTCTTTCTTGTGTGAAATTCAATTTACAGCTGCCTTTTTCACCGTTCACTCCACTACAGGCTTGCAGAGGTTCTGTCAGCCAGTGTCTACTTCTTAAAAGCAATAATCATCAAGTGTCAAGTTATATTCCTAGATGTTAGATGTCTGAATAAGAAATATATTGATAGATATAATTTATGGCACTTCTCAGAAATCTCAGAAGACCTAATTCATTTCTATCTCTGTTATCAATGTTGGTGCATATCGAGTAACATCAGGTTTAACTGGCCTGATAAAAATATTTAGAAACTATGAGAATTCCCATTCCAAAAGCAAGGTGTGCAGCAGCAGCACTAAGCCATTGCATGATGCTTTGGGATCTTTTCATGTGCAAACTTCCAATAGCTTATTGGCAGCTATTATGTGTGACATTTTATTTAACAGGATCTGTCTTCTTCTAGTTACCCTTGGCTACAAATATCTCAATGCTTTGTAATTGAAAGTGGAACTCACAATTAGGCAGTGTGCTCTTCTTTATATAGTGTGAAATACGAGAGCCCTGAAATTTACAGACTTAACAAAAGGCATGCACAGACACATAATTTATTTTAAACAACACATGTCACCTTAATAACAATAAAATCAAAATGGAGGGTTAATTTCCTTTTCAGGTCAGCTGACAGGCTGCTATAGGAACACTTTTAAAGGATTAGAAATGCTCATATCTTTGTCCTTGTTCTTTTCTGAATCAAAATGCAATTTAATGATTTAAGTACACAAAGTCTTCCTGGAAAAATAATGGCATGTTAATGAGGCACACAGTTAGAAATGTACAAATCAAGTTCTGGAAAAGGAGAGACATGCTGTGAGTTGTGAATCTTCATAATGTGCTGATTGATTTATACCACTTCATCGTTTGCCTTCCATGAGCTGCATTTCATCCTTAGCCTCCCCATTGTTCTTCTGATTTTGCTGCATTTGCACATTAACTGTTACAAGCAGTTTTGGGCAAAGATCCCAAATTTGTTCTGGTTCCAGATGGAACATCCCAAACTGTCAAGCTTTCTAGTGAAGAGAAATGAACTGGCTCCCCTTCTTTATTCACTCACTTGCTCAGGTGGTTGCACAAGAGTTAATCTAAAAATGACCCCTTCGCTTATGGATACCTTTCACACAGAAACAAATGAAATTATGTTTTATAAGAAGCCAATTCAACTGGGTTTCAGTGAACAAAGTGTGAATTTATTATTAAATGTGAGATGAATTAGTAACACAATACACAAACACACAGCTTAGAAATAAGCTAAGTCCAAAAAGATATAAAAAACAGATATGAGAACAGTTCCTGAATTGTTTGGGAAGCGTAAATTTTTTAAACATTCTGGCTGATTGGAAGTTACTAGCATTGTTGATGTCATTAGCTGAACAGTTGGCTTTTGTGTTCTTTAGCTTCGTGGATTGGCTAAGATTCTGTGCTTCTAAATTCTTTCAACCGACTTTAGCACCATACCATGTTAAAACTTTATCTCTGGGAGTGCTTTTCCTGAAACCAGCATAACATAATGTGGGAGAGTCACATGTTGGGAAGCATTCAAACAGTTGAGAACATTAACTTTTATTCGGCAATAAGCACCAATGAAGAGAAAAACAACAAAATAAGTTGCAGTTGCTTCTGGAAATAAACAGTGGCTGCTTCCCTTTCAATCAACAACAAATTTATGGTCAATGAATGATCACTTCAACTCAGATCGATTGGGAACAGATGCCAATTAAGTCTTGTCCAGCTGTTGTGCCCAAAGTTGCATGCCTCTGTTGTGGTGAAGATTATCATCCACTTACCTACTGTCCTCATCTTCCTTCTCAGAAGAATGCTGCATCTGTCCATGCTCTTTATTGTCCATCACATCCCAGCTTTGCTTCCTTCAGTTATGCAAGGCACAGAATGCAAGGAATGTGCGGCACATTATGTCTGGACTGCACTGTAAGGCCAAGATTGAACCAAGCATTTGAACCTCATCTCAGGAATTTTGGATTAGTGGTGCTGGAAGAGCACAGCAGTTCCGGCAGCATCCAAGGAGCAGCAAAATCGACGTTTCGGGCAAAAGCCCTTCATCAGCAATACAGGCAGAGAGCCTGAAGGGTGGAGAGATAAGCTAGAGGGGGGTGGGGGTGGGG
>NC_057715.1:65792950-65802221 GCF_004010195.1 Chiloscyllium plagiosum | reverse complement strand
CCTTCATCCCCTCCCCCACTCACCTATTGTACTCTATGCTACTTTCTCCCCACCCCCACCCTCCTCTAGCTTATCTCTCCACGCTTCATGTTCTCTGCCTGTATTGCTGATGAAGGGCTTTTGCCCGAAACGTCGATATTGCTGCTCCTCGGATGCTGCCTGAACTGCTGTGCCCTTCCAGCACCACTAGTCCAGAATCTGGTTTCCAGTATCTGCAGTCATTGTTTTTACCTCATCTCAGGAAGCCTATTGCCTATCACAATGGCTATGGTGGAAAACTAGGCTGCATTTCATCTACTCATGGCCTCAGTCAGTTGGATGCGTAACTGAGTCACCAGCTATTGTTATCTCTCATTAACCATCCTTGTAAGACATCCATCCATTGAAATAAGTCAGAACCAAATGAGCTCTCATGGAGATAGACATCATTGCAGCTTTCGGGTATTGGCACAGACTTCAAAGATGTGGTACCAATGATCACAGCTTAGACAAGCCAACCATCATGATGTACTGTCTCCAGGTCAAAGCCAGGATGGTGATGACTATAAATGAAATCCGTACTCCTGCAACCACAGTGACCCACGTCCTCCAATATGTTATGTCTCCTAGCCTTATATGTTCATTTACATTTTTCAAAGTATTGTTCCCTCTGCATCCTAACATGCTGCATCCAATCCCCACACTTGGCTTCCCTAATTTCCCCACCACGGAGCTGTCTCCTGATAGCCAGCCTAGACTTTCAATGAACAGGACTGACTTTAGCCCACCTCACAACTAACCTGGAATGATAATCCAACTGATAAATGACTGCTCTCTTGACTGATTTCTGTCCAGCTCCTCAAATGTCTTAATATTAATCTCCTGACTGAGAAAGACATGAAGGCTTGGGTACTTGGGGAAGTTAGTGTAATATCTTGGGGACAGTCCATATCACAGTAGAGGATGTATTGGATGTGTTAGAATGTATGAAGGTAGATAAATCTCCTGGTACTGACCAGATATATCCAAGAACATTGCAAGAGGCTACAGAAGAAATTGCAGGGACTCGGCTGATATATTTGCATCATCATTAGCCACAGGTAAGGTCCTGGAAGACTGGAGGGTAGTGAATGTTGTGCCTTTATTCAAGAAGTGCTGCAAAGCAAAGCCTGGGAACTATTGACCAGCAAGCCTAACATCTGTGATGGGTAAGTTACTTGAGGAGATTCTGAGAGATATGATATACATCCATTTGAAAAGACAGAGCTTGATTAGGAGTAGTCAGCATGGCTTTGTGCATGGGAGATCACAGAGTTGTCACAGAGTTCTTTGATGTGACCAGGTTGATGAGGGCAAGGCAGTAGATGTAGTCGATATGGGTTTCAGTAAGGCCTTTGGTAAGGTTCCACATGGGGGGATGCTCTGGAAGATTAGATCGCATGGAATCCAGAAGGAGATGCCAATGAGATACAAAATTAGCTTGATGGTAGGAAGCAGAGGGTAATAGTGGAAAATGCTTGTCAGACTGGAGCTCTGTGACTAGTGTAGTGCCTCAGGGGTTTGTGCTGGGTCCAATACTGTTTGTCATCAATATCAGTGGTTTGGATAAGAATATACAAGTCACGATCAGTAAGTTTGCTGATGACACTAAAAATGTGCACAATAAAGAAGGCTATCAGAAATTGTGGCAACACTTTGATGAGCTGGGGAAGTGGGCTAAGAAATGGCAAATGGAGTTTAATATAGATAAGTGTGAGGTCTTGCATTTTGGGAAATCAAATCAAGGTAGGAATTTTATGGTGAATGGTAGGACCCTAAGGAGTGTATTGGAACAGAGGGATCTTGGAGTTCAAGTTCACAGTTCTCTGAAAGTGGAGTCACAGGTAGACAGGGTAGTGAAGAAAGCTTTTGGCACACTGTCCTTCATCAGTCAGGACATTGAGTACTGAAGCTGAGAAGTTATGTTGCAGTTGTACAGGATGTTGGTGAGGCCACACTTGGAGTATTATGTTCATTTTTGGTTAACTTGTTACAAGAAGGATGTTATCAAACTGGAAAGAGTGCAGAAGAAATTTACAAGGATGTTGCGTGTACTCAATGGTCTGAGTTATAGGGAGAGGTTGGACAAACGAGAGCATAGGACACTGAGGGGGGATTTTTATAGAGGTGTATAAGATCATCAGAGGCATGAATAATGTAAATAAACTTGGGTCTTTTTCCCAGGCTTGGGGAATCAAAGACTAGAGGGCATCAGTTTAGGTTAGAAAAGAATGAATAAAAGGGTACCTGAGGGGTACCTTTTTTAACACAGAGGGTGGTACGCATATGGAATGAGCTGCCAACGAAAGTAGTTGAGGTGGGTACATTAACAACATTTAAAAGGCATTTGTACAAAGGCATGGATAGGAAAGGACTAGAAGGAAGTGGGCCATGTGCAAAATGGGATTAGTGTGGACGGACATTTTGGTGCAGGGAAATGAGGTTAGCGTGGATGGACATTTTGGTCGGCATGGACCAGTTTGGGCCAAAGGGCCAATCTCTGTGCTGTAGGACTCTATGAATTTATGACTGGTTGCCCTGGACCTGCAGGATTGACGATGGCATACACCCTGGTTTCTCATGATATTGATGCTCCTACCCTGATAACTGAAGTATCTGACTGACTGTGACCAAGTCCCAGGACTGAGTGTGCATGCTACACTTTACTGACTGTGGCCTGATATGTTGGCTCCCCAATGAGTGGACACTGAACTACCCCTGTTAGGTTAGATATGAGACAATTTGATTGAAATACATGCCGTATGTTTGCTGTGCTACCTAGTAGCGAAAACAGTTGATGTGACATTGATGTTGCATAGTTCCAGAGAACAACATAGCCATCTTCTTGACTGATAACCAATGACAGCCATGACAAGTTGTGTGACTAAAAGCCGAAGTGAGACTTTAGTGCTGCGAGACTGAAAGTTCTGATTGAAGCTGTAAAGCAGAAAAGGGCAAGGCAAGACAAGGTGGAAGTGCTGTGACCATTCACATCAATACAATATGAGGGGGTGCTAAGAGAGCAAGCTAACAGCTCTCAGATGGACGCTGATCACATGCTTGAGATGAGTTCCTGTCCTTGTGTGCAAAGCAACCAGGCAACAGCATTGTATGTGGCTTATTGATGCCAAGCTCTTGTGGATGAAAAATGTTGGCAGTCACTGCCCATGAGGTCTGCCCTGAGATGTAGGAGTGGAATCACCATGTACCCACTCTGACTTTCATATTGGAAATTGTTTCTGTCTAGCTTCTTTCTGCCATGTGGAAAGATAGCAAACTGCACATAAATAGAGTCATAGCACTGTACAATACTGAAACAGACCTTTCCGTCCAAGTCATCCATGCCAAACAGATATCCTAACCTGATCTAGTCCCATTTGCCAGCATTTGACCCATATCTCTCTAAACTCTAAACTTGTTCATATACCCATCCAGATACCTTTTAAATGTTGTAATTGGGCCAGCGTCTACCACTTCCTCTGGCAGCTCATTCCATATACGCACCATCCGCTGCGAGAAAGAGCAGCCTGTTAGGTCCCTTCTAAATCTTTCCCCTCTCATCTTAAAACTATGCCATCTAATTTTGGACTCCCCAACCCCAGGGAAAAGACCTTGTCTATTTATCCTATCCATGCCTCTCATAATTTTATAAACCTCTATAAAGTCACCCCACAGCCTCTGAAGGTCCAGGGAAAATAGCCCCAGCCCATTCAGCCTCTCCTTAGATCTCAAACCTTCTAATCCCGGTAACATCCATGTATAGCCCTTTCAAGTTTCATAACATCCTTTCGAGTGCTGGGAGACCAGAATTGAATGCAATATTCAAATAGTGGCCTAGCCAATGTCCTGTACAGCTGCAGCATGACTTGCCAACTCCTACACTCAGTGCTTTGATCAATAAAGGCAAGCATACCAAACACCACTTTCACTATCTTATCTACCTGTGACTCCACTTTCAAGGAACTATGAACCTGCATTCTAACATCTCTTTGTTCAGCAACACTCCCCAGGAGCTTACCTTTAAGTGTAAAATGCATTTATCTAAATTAAACTCCATTTGCCACTTCTCAGCCCATTGGCCCATATGATCTAGGTCCCATTGCACTTTGAGGTAACCTTCTTTGCTGTCCACTACACCTCCAATTTTGGTCACACCTCCAAACTTACTATAAATAAGATGAGACTAGATAATAACAAGGTGTTAATGTTTGCAAATAGGCTCTTGCCGCTCACAGGTGAGGTTCGCCTCTCACTGGTCAAGTCTTGGGAGCAAAGTCAGAATCTCTTCTCAAATTCAAGAATCTCATTTTTTGATGATGCGTTCCTGTCCTATTTTCTCAACTGATGCACCATAGCCAACATTTTCAAGGGGTTGGGAAAATTCAGCCCCATAAGATTCCTGTTGGCTGATGTTATCAATTGCATTTATATTCCTGCATTTAGTCACATTCATTTATAGGTAGATCTTGATTTGAAAAAGTAATATACATACTATATATATGTAGGAATGCATTATTCCAGCAACTTCCCAGTCTACATTTGATGATATTAATACTGTTTTTATTTCATAAACACCCCCAGCCCTTCAAGCCTATAGCTGTGACAAGCAGAAAGAAAAATATTTCCCTCATCCAGCTGTTGGCTATTAAGGAAACACAATTGAATATTTGAAGAATTAATCAGTGCCTGACTAAATTATCTTTCTTAATGGTGATTTTCATTAACAGTTATATATTACAAACCCAAACATGATATATTAGAGTGGTTTTAATATTTGGTCTAATCCTGGGTTATTCCTTTAAATACTCCATCGCTTTTCCTCTGGGACTGTAGGTTGTGCAACCTAACATTGTCCCCACAGGAACTGGTCTCCTTGTACTCTTTGATAAACAGTTTAATTGCTTCAACCTCCACTGTTATTATGAATTTCAAGGAATTGTGTGAGTAGGAGGACTCCTGCTGCTGTGAAACACATACATCACCCTCTAGTGTATATGTGAAATACATTTAGAAGTTACTTTGTTAATTAAATGCATTTGAAAAATCCTAATCTTATGAAAGAAACAATGAAAGAAAATAACTGTAGTCTAATCAGCCCATCAAATTGCATTTAGTCAATGATTCTTAAATAAATATTGCAGCATAGATGGGAACAAAGTTCTGTGGATGTTGACAATATGAATAATATTATATGAAAACAAAAACATTCTGCTCCTGTTCTTAAAATTATAACTTTCACAGTATTTCAGAATAATTTAAGTTGATTGTTCATTACAAATAAACACTATGAGAGATTGCAATGCAATGAATAACTTCCATTCCTTAAAGGAAAGGGAAATTCTCTACAAAAAGGATGATAACTGCCACTTTCAGTCAGATTTTTATGCGAGATCAGAAAACTCCGAGGCGCATGCTTTTGTACCTATCAAAATAAACACGTGATCCATGGATGACTTTCTTGGGATCCTTACCTTTGCACAGTAAGGTTTGCAATCCATTTTACAAGCCACAATTGAATATATGAGAACATTGGATGTGGAGGTGAGTTGGTTAAATCCTCCAACATTGCTCCCAACGTGGCTTCATGGCGCCCTAAATCACATCTCTAACCCCCTTCAGACTTCACCTCAGATTGCCCATTCACTCCCCCAATCATCCATGCACCCTTTCCCCCCCTCCAAATATGCATCATGTGCCCTTCATAGGAGTCACACCAAGTGGCACTATTTTAAAATCATTCAAAAATGCTTCCAGCAATCTCAAAAAGATCTCAATTTCAATTTAAATACTATAATTGACTATAATTCAATATAGTTCCAGTAGAGTTGATATTGGAAAGAAAACCAAAACTACTCCAATGCAAAATATTTATCATTTAAGTGGTTATTACATTCAAAAATTCAGAAGGAACCCCATCAAAGCATATTATATTATATTAAGTCATATTACTTGATGCATTATAATAGCCTCTTGAAAGATTCAGTTGTTCTTGGATCAAAGGCCCCTCACTGAGCTCATTATTCAATTTTGAAACCAAGCTAAGCATTCATAATTGATGCAGCTGTCAGTTTTTTTTTAAAAAGGCTTCCAGACACATTGGTTGGAACTAACAGAACAGAATGGTGTCCCATTTTCATTTAAAAGCAGAGTGCTGTCAATTAATGGGAAGGAGAAAGTGTAAAGATTTTTTTCAAAATTAAGCTTTTTTTTAACAACCAGAGCCATTAGCCAGGTTAAATAACAGCACAAAATATGACAGTAAAGTCTGATTAGGAAGGTTTGTTTACATTTTAATGCATTGTAGCACTTTCTCCAATGGAAAAAGTATGGTAGTGCTTGACCACACATTGGTGATCAATGTAAGGATAAACTTACATTTGTAGTGTAGATCTCTATAATGAATCTCTATATTAAAAAGACATTTACAATGCAATGCAGCACCTAATAACAGTGACATCTTAAAGTGTCAAAATATTTTACACTTGCCTTGCTAAATGTTCCTAACTCTCGCAGGTTCTCTGTTATGATCAAAAATACTCCAAGGAGACACTTCTTTTTAGACTTCCAAAATGCACACCAATATACAAAATTGTGTGCAGGGGGAATTTTCCTGTGCTCCTCACCACAGGGAATTAGATCTCAGGATCGGGAAGGCAGAGAAAAACAGCTTTTCCATGAAAGAGAAATAGTTCAGCATTTTGCAATTTTCTTTATATCATCATTGAGAGATGGAAATCTGGTCCCTTGTTTCAACTCTGGATAAGAGTGGTATTAACATGAGGGTGCATGCACTATATTTCTCCTGGTTTTCAAAACAACGCTGTACAATAACATCTGCTGACAATCTATACCTCCTCTAATTTTTATTTCTTCTGATGGGAGCCCAAGGTCGGGAGATGGAAGTCAATGAGTTAGCTTGCTGATTGGTATGCATGGACCCTTGGAGAGGCCACATGACAGCTGGTGACAAGTGGTGTTCCGCAAGGCTCAGTGTTGGGACCACACCTTTTCACTTTTTACGTTAACAATCAAGGTGAAGGATTTGAGGGCATTCTGGCTAAGTTTGCAGATGATACAAAGATAGGTAGAGGGACAGGTAGCATTGAGGAGGCGGGAGACTGCAGAAGGATTTGGACAGGTTCGGAAAGTGGGCACAGAAGTGGCAAATGGAGCACAACATGGGAAAGTGTGAGTTCATCCACTTTAGGAAGAAGAATAGAGGCATGGACTACTTTCTAAATGGGGAGGAAATTCAGAAGTCTGAAATGCAAAGAGACTTGAGACTTCTAGTCAAGAATTTTCTCAAGATAAGCTTATGGGTTGAGTCAGTAGTTAGGAAGGCAAATGCAATGATGGCATTTATTTTGAGAGGATTTGAATATAAAAGCAGGAATGTACTTCTGAGGCTCTATAAGGCTCTGGTCAGGCCACATTTGGATTATTGTGCACAGTGTTGGGCACCATATCACAGAAGGATGCACTGGCCCTGGAGCATGTTCAGAGGAGGTTCATGAGAATGGTCCCAGGAATGAAAAGTTTAACATATGAAGAAAGTTTGAGGACTCTGGGTCTACATTCAATGGAGCTTAGAAGAATGAGGGGGGGATCAAATTAAAACATGCGGAATACTGAATGGCCTGAACAGAGTAGGTGTTGGGAAGATATTTCCATTGGTAGGAGAGACTAGGACCTGAGGGCACACTCTTAGTGTAAAGGGAAGACCTTTAGAATGGAGATAAGGAGAAACGTCTTCAGCCAGAATCTAGTGAGTCTGAGAAATTCATTGCCACAGAAGGCTGTGGGGACCAGGTCATTGAGTATATTCAAGACTGAGATAATTAGGTTCTTAAGTATCAAGGGGATTAAGGATTGCAGGGAAAAAATGGGAGAATGGGGTTGAGAAACTTACCAACCATGATTGAATGGCAGAGAAGATTCAAAAGGCTCATTTCTGATCCTATGTCTTATAGTCTTGTAGTCTTATGGCTATACAGCTGCACATCTTAGAGGGAACATTACTGACTACAGTACTAAGGAAATTGTCTGGCAATGATTTATTGAGTTAGACAGAATGAATGAGCTGAATTAAAACCAGCACACACAGCCTTGAACCCAATTGTATGTGATCATTCAGCTCTTTCATGGTCAATGTGGCTCCAGCCAATACTGTTATGACTCAATGCTGGACAATCTTTCAAGCATCAAAAGAAATAGATACATTTTTTAAAAAAATGAAACTGTAAGCATCTTTTCAGTTGTTTTGTATATACTGCTAGTGATTTTCTTTTTCATTTTTACACCTTGCTTGTGCCGTTAAACTCTCCATCAGATACACAAACATATTTGTAATCTACCTAGTCATACCCTTATCCTCTGGCTACCACCAATATACCCCTGCCCCAAGCATTCCAGATAATAATGATATGAATACAAACCCTACACTATTTTTTAAATTAAAACTGCCTAGAATTTCAACAGAACATTGAAAATGTTGGTCTCTATACTATATCTACTGCAAGTCAGCTCAAGCATGGGTTACACATTCTGTACATTTCTTGCATTTAATCATACGTTGGCATATTTGGTTACAGATTGTTAGGGATGCATCTTTTCGATTGTGCTAATTTTTACTGATTTATTACTCATACTTAGTGGTTATTGCCTGCATATAAATTAAATCCACAATTCTCCTGTGTTGAGTAAAATCTAGTCAAAATTTGAAAAGATCTAGAAAATAGTTACATGTCACTATCCCCTATTGTAATCTATATTGTAGGTTGATTTATGGGGTGTTTCAGTGCATTGCACGCTTTCTGGAAAATATGTTATTGCTGAAAATATATTAGAAAACATTTTGCTTAGGTTTTCTAATGAAAGAATAGGAATTAGGGTAATTCACACAAGTGACAGGAAGCCTCACTAAGTACTTAGAGTCATAGAGATGTACAGCATGGAAACAGATCCTTCGGTCCAACCCGTCCATGCTGACCAGATATCCCAACCCAATCTAGTCCCACCTGCCAGCACTCGGCCCATATCCCTCCAAATCCTTCCTATTCATATATCCATCCAAATGCCTCTTAAATGTTGCAATTGTACCAGCCTCCACCACATCCTCTGGCAGCTCATTCCATACACGTACCTCCCTCTGCCTGAAAAAGTTGCCCCTTAGGTCTCTTTTATATCTTTCTCCACTCACCCTAAACCTATGCCCTCTAGTTCTGGACTCCCCAACCCCAGGGAAAAGACTTTG